>NC_054868.1:2873509-3173509 GCF_018320785.1 Cheilinus undulatus
ACAGCTGTGAGCGGTACAAACCGTTCCCCTGAGAGTGAAGCGGGCTGTCCGACACCTAAAGAACAGACAGAGGAATAATCATGAGCTGTGTGCCACATACTGTTTGTTTTCAGTCAAAAAGCTGATATTTGGTGGATGGAATCTGGTGGAAAAATGAATCCAGGGAATGACATGTAAGAGAGGTGAAATAAAAGTTGCTGCCTTTATCAACAAACCAGCAGAGAAGTGAAGAGAAGTATGACTAAACCCCAATATGACTGAATGCTGGGGGGGTGACGTTTTGTCTTAGTACAACCCAGAAGTCAGCATCGTTCAGATTCCATCCAGAAAGTTATAGGTTCTGATTTTTACTGAAAATAAACTCTGTGGTGCAAGTAGGTGCTTTCTAAATCGATGTAGACATTCTCAGTTCTACAGATTAGACCAGTACAGAGTACAAAAAGCACATTTGGGGTAATAAAAGCACTGATCTGCTAATAAATCTGATTGTTTATTCCAGAATCTCAAACTTTACCTCTTCAAATTTCTTGGCCTTGTACTGCTCTGCTCCTTTCAGGAAGTTCAGCAGAATGATGTCACACAGCACTGTGCCCTACAAAATAAAAGCAGCACAATTTCCTTTTAATAAACTTAAAGAGATCCTTACACAGGTAAAAGGCTAAGGCAATAATTAGGAAAGCATGATCAGAATCATAAATCCGTTTCTTTTTTTACACTTTTGCCCCACAGTTTTAGTGACCCATCCAGTAAAGGATAAATGACCTGTGTTCCAGAGTGCTCTTTATATTTAGTAAATTTAAAAAAAAAGATGTTTTGTGTGATTGATAATAAACTTTTGCCACTTGACTTAAGGAAGTGTAACCTGACACACCAGATGGATTTGTTTCACATCTGGGAAACTTTCGATATACAGCATTTGGGAAAGGGCAGAGCCTTTGAAAAAATAAAAAAAACTTGGAGGGTGATTGGATGAACGTTCTGTCTTTCACATCTTTACGGGCCAATCAGAGCAACAAAACACATGACGCAGCCGCGACTGAGGAACAAACTCCATACAGAGCTACATAACGTGAACCATGGCGACTGTAGACATGTCAGTACACGACTTTTGTCGTTTTTGAAAAAGAAAACAACTCACTGCTGTTCTTTGTTCTTCTTTTAACGAAGAAATGCTGTCAAATTCTGATAAAACTGGCGCTTTAGCAGCATCCACGCTGATGTCTCTTCTCGCTGCTTGCCTACGTCACGACTCTGCCGCGCCCAAAAGTACTGCCCCTCATCGCTGATTGGTCCTGTCACTTTCTAACCGGGCCCAAACAGTTCAGACGGGAGCTTTGCAAGATGGATTCGCCAGTGAGAAGCATGGAAACGGGCAAATCCATCTGCTTTGCAAGGTTAAAGGAAGTGTGGATCATTATGAAATAATGAAGAGCAAAGCAAATAGAACAGAGCACCACCAGCTTTGTTTTCTTCGCCAGTTACCCCAGAGTACCACGAAGGATTTCATCCCCTACTCTGCCTCTGATTGGCTTACCCTGACATCCTGATATTCTTACCCAATCAATCAACAAAGGCAACAAGTACTAGCCAATTAAAGGCAGAGAAAAGTGGGGACAACTGGGAATGGCTCCATAGAAAGTGTTTGGGAAGGGTCAGACTTTTTAGAAAATCTTCAAAAGGAGACTGGAGGAATGTTCTGTCCGTCACATTCATGACGGGCTATCAGAATGACAAATAACGCAGTATGCATGCGCTACTGTTGTGCCGACCACCGCTGCCTTAGATTGTTAACGGCAGAGCTTCATGTAAAATTGAGATGTGCAAAAACAAGTTCTGTGCCAAGACAAGCTTTCAGTGTGACTCTTCACGCCTGTTTTAAAAAGAAATATAGCCCACTTCTGATTAAAGTGCTGCTTTCCTCCAGCTACATCCGAGCTAACAGCTACTGCGGTAGCAGCCCCTGGATTCTGGAAAATCCAGCTGTAATGGTCGCAAACCCACATCGAAACAGTTTTACTGTGGACAAACATCCTTCTAGAGAGAGTCGTGTTTAGATGGGATTATTTTTGAGGAGAAAACCCTCTGTTGCCAAAAAGTCTCAACTATTCCTCAGAGAGAGGAAGATTTTTAAAATGTATTTAGGTGAATTTAAACCAGCGTTCAAATGGTCATTTTTGCCTCCATTTCTCAGTTCTCTCATAATACCCAATGGTAGATTGACCTTACATTTCCACACGTCTTGTATTCCAGTTAAACTCACCACTCCCACTGATGTGAAGGCAGCCACCATGTTGATGAGAGTCGGGATCATGTTGAACTTTCCTGCCTACAAAGAAACAGTGATGGTCTGTTAACAAGTGTTTAAATGACGATGTGCAACTCCTCAGAGAAATATCCAGAGCTCTTCTGTACAAATGATAACAAAATAATAATAATAAAAAAGGATGATGGTGCTAAATCTACTTCAGTATGTCGTTCAACACCAGGGGTTCCATAAATGTCTGACTTATTTCACTAAGACCTCCAGTAGTAACGTATTAGATGAGTATCTCACAAGAAAAGAAGAAGAAATCAGAGCTGGGAATGCATCCATTGACCATTAAAGATGGGAAAATTCAGTTTTAATAGCTTTAAATTTCCTCACCACTATAGCTCCATTTAACCATGCAGTAACTGGGATTTATATCTGTTTAGGCATTTAGATACCAAGTGGTGATCAGTCCTTAATGCTGTGTGTGGATATACTTCAATGTGTACTGAAAACAGTTCAATATCTGAAAGCTCAGACTGCATACAGAGAAGGTCTGGGATGTCTTCCTCTGGACTGGGTTGGAGGCAACGTGTACTGGCACACATTAGAGATTAAACCAGTTTGAATTTCATCGACTAAAACTATAACTAAAAATGTTTGTCAACAGCCTAGACTAAGACTTACAAAAACAGATCTGTGATGACTAAAACTGACAAAAATCAGTTTAGTTTTCGTCAAGATGACTAAAACTAGACTAAAATGTAATGTAGTTTTCATCATTTAAAATCCATGACATTTCTCCACTGTGGGTAAATCTGTCAAAAAACAAAGCATCTGTATCTATTCTGCCTCTCAGCTGTAGAAAGCAGGGACCCCAGGTTTGGCAGGGTGCAGAGAACACACTACCATGATTTGGTACCAGATTTAGGCAAGAAAATAAATGCTTGGACTAAAAGTAAAGACTAAAATGGGAGGACTTTTATGGACTAAAAGTCTGCTGTACAAAAAGCGTGGTTTTATTTATGTTGGTCCAGCCCAGAAGAATTGGACAAACCCTGTGTGACATCAGCCGTCTGCTTACAATAGGCGGACTCAAACGGTTAGCTCTTAGCTCAATGTTGACTGGCCTCCATTTACATCAGCAGCAGCTTCTCTGCACACAGCATGTAGCGATGCCGAGGCACAGTAGGGCAGCCACTGAAATAATGTATGGGCTGTTGTTAGTATAAGAGGAAGGACAGAGAGTCCTGATGTTAGGTCGTCACTGGCTGCAGTTAGCTACAGTTTTCACAAAATAAAAGCGATATTTCTTACATTTTGACTAGGTACAATTGCGCTTTGAATGTGTTTCGATTGAAGGGATATTGGGGTATGGGCTGGACGGCAAAAACATGTTGGTACGGTTATGATTACATCTACAGCGGTTGCCTTGACCATTTTCAACAAAAGAGAGGCAACAGATGATAGTTCAGAGGCAAAGTCTGTATGTATTGCAAAAGCCACCTACATGGGTATAAATATGATGTTAAGAAAAGTCTCATCTCCTCTTCTATCCACACGTACCCCGCCATGTTGTCTTTAAGTGAACTGGTCATGTGACACCGTACGTTACGTCCTGCAGTTTTGCAATGTATTTATATATAGAAACGTCTAAAAATACTCCTCATGAGAGCATAAAAACTTTTTAGCAGTATTTAAAAGGTTTTCGAAATTCAGGTCTTTCCATTACCAGTTTTTTATTGCACTGTTTTGATTTTGCACATTTCAAAGGGGAATGGAAATGCAGCAGAGTAAAGAAGCGTGTATGAAAGTGGACTTGGAATCTGAATCTCAAAACAGATCATTAATGCAGAAAGTAACTGTGCGTTGGATGTATACTTACATTTCCATTGACCAGAACATCAAACCTGATGGCGTAGGCTTTAACCAGAGTGCGGTAGTCCGTCCCATTCTCCATCTTGTAGTATTTGGCAAACCTGCACAGACAGACACATTACTGCTGACAGCAGTCTGGATGAATTGTCTTGTAGCACTCTCTCTCTCTGCTCTGCTAAAGACATAAGTACACCATGTCTGATTTTTGATTCAGATGCATTTTTGATCCCTAATCTGAAAAAAAATGCACACTTGGAATGGACTGTCATATGGTAAAGCCATACTATTAATCTATTATGCTACATGGTTGAAATCCACAACACAAACACAAAATAATACATCTCTGAGTCAAGTTTCAGAATCAGTGTGCAACCACGATTAACACACCCTGAGACAGTATATCTTTTAACTAGGGCATTAATCCATCATCATGATTAATCTCATTAAAAATTTTAACACAATTAACCCATCTACAGTGCAGAATGACTCAAAATCCCTGAAACATCCCTGGCAACGCATTGCAGGCAGTTTGTCCAAGTAGGGTTACCGTTGAGCATGCCACCGCGCACACGCAAATGGTTGTGATTCGGTAGTGACCAACCAACTCGATATGGAAGACGCTAAACAGCACGTTGGCCCTCTCGATGGGAAATTAGTACCAAAAAAAAACAAGACGGAACAGTCAGCCAACATGAAGTATTATGCACATTCGGCAGGAAGGAGTTTTCTTTTCACCAAAGCACTTACAGTTTAAAATACCACATTAACGCAAAGCACACGTTCGTCGGGGATTCTGCTAGCACTTTGGCTAGCGCATCGCCACGCTTGCGACAAACCACTCTCACAGAACGCCAAATTTAAAAGGGAGACTATAAATAAAAGTGAATATTTTTCATCAAATTGATCTGTATTGTTTCAAAATTTGACATTTTACTGGGTGCCAAATATGTCTGGCCCGGCTACATTTCTTGATTTAAAAATTTGGCCCAGTTGAATCTGTAATTGAATAGCCCTGGCATATACACTGCCTAGCCAAAAAAAAGAAAAAAAGTCGCCACCTGGATTTAACTAAGCAAATAGCCTCCTACTGGATAATTACTGCATGGGCTATTATCTTTCTGCTGGCAACAAGTTATTTAACCTCAGCTGATGCAATGAGTAACTTCTCATTTCTTAAACAACCCTGTCGAAAGACACATCCTGTGGTCGTGGAAAAGATGTTAGTCTGTTTAAGAACGGTCAAATCATTGGCATGCATCAAGCAGAGCAAAAATCCAAGGAGATTGCAGAAACTACTAAAATTGGGTTAAGAACTGTCCAACGCATTATTAAAAACTGGAAGGACAGTGGGGAACCATCGTCTTCCAGGAGGAAATGTGGTCAGAAAAGTGATGCTCCCATCATGCCTAGTGCCTACTGTACAAGCCTGTGGGGGCGGTGCTATGATCTGGGGTTGCTGCAGTTGGTCAGGTCTAGGTTCAGCAACATTATGTGCCCAAAGAATGAGGTCAGCTGACTACCTGAATATACTGAATGACCAGGTTATTCCATCAATGGATTTTTTCCTCCCTAATGGCACGGGCATATTCCAAGATGACAATGCCAGGATTCATAGGGCTCAAATTGTGAAAGAGTGGTTCAGGGAGTATGAGACATCATTTTCACACATGGATTGGCCACCACAGAGTCCAGACCTTAACCCCATTGAGAATCTTTGGGATGCGCTGGAGAAGGCTTTGCGCAGTGGTCAGACTCTCCCATCATCAATACAAGATCTTGGTGAAAAATTAATGCAACACTGGATGGAAATAAATCTTGAGACATTGCAGAAGCTTATTGAGACAATGCCACAGCGAATGCGTGCTGTAATCAAAGCTAAAGGCGGTCCAACGAAATATTAGAGTGTGTGACCTTCTTTTGGTGGCGACCCTTTTTTTGGCCAGGCAGTGTATATTCCCTTCTTTCTTGAGTCTGCTTGGTTATGCAAAATAATAGCGATTAATATAGATTAAAAAGTAATGATATTTAATCATGATTAATCTAAATTAATCCACAGCAACCCTGTGATTAATCTGATTAAAATTTTTAACGTTTGACAGCAC
Source organism: Cheilinus undulatus (assembly GCF_018320785.1). Taxonomy (NCBI): domain Eukaryota; kingdom Metazoa; phylum Chordata; class Actinopteri; order Labriformes; family Labridae; genus Cheilinus; species Cheilinus undulatus. The sequence continues at coordinate 2,879,738 of NC_054868.1, forward strand.
TACTTTTAACCCTTTGTGCCCTATGCTAAATTTTACCTCCGCCAAGGAGGTTATGTGATCAGGTAGGGGTTTGTTCATTTGTTAGCAACATAACTCAAAAAGTTGTGGAAGGATTTTGATGAAATTTTCATGAAATGTCAGAAATGGCATAAGGAAGAACTGATTAGATTTCTCGATCCAGGAATTTTTTAAAGGATTCTGTACTACTGGGAGATAGGGCTAATGGTGGAGGTCTGCGCTGTTACCACTTTACACCAGGAGATGGCGGACATGAGTAACTTCAATCCCAGCAGCATTTTTGGTGTGTTTCTATTCAAAGTTTTGGAGTTTATAGAGTTTGAAAGACGCACGCCTGATCGAGGAGACGAGTTGGAGCATAGCAGAGAGAAAGACAGAGAATTGTGGTGAGGATACTCACAATGCTAGGAGGAATAGAGGAATATTCACCTTCTGCCGTGACTTCCAGTTGTCTGGTGAGACCATGGGTGCATCTGTTGGCACCTCACCATGTTCCCACCCCACCGGGGAGGGAGTATTTGGCGAATACCGTGGTGGGGGGCACATGGGGACCGATCCAGGGATTGTTTTAAAGGATTCTTCACTATTGGGAGAAAGGGCTAATGGTGGAGGTCTTCGCTCTCCGAGTGCTTTTCTAGTTTAACCAAAAATCCACCCCCACCCCCCACCTCTCAGAAAATATGTGCTGAAACACATCGTTCTCAGATTTTCCCCTCACGATGTCATGTGGGGAGTTAGCCCCGCCCTCAGGTTCGATTGGCCCTCCCTGCTTGGAAGAAAGTTACGCCCGCCTCTCCTGAGCCTCCACTCAGCGGGAGAGGAGGATCAGGAGAGCCACATCCATTTCCTGAGCGGGGCGCAGTCAGGGGGCGGAGTCAGACAGTTTAGCGACGTCTGAAGCCACAGAAACAGCTCGTTCTTGGCAGGGCTGAAACAAACTTCACAGGCATGTTTTTTGGGACCTCTGAGACCAATATACACTTGTCTTAAAAGGGTAAAATATGTCCCCTTTAAGCAAGGCATGATGTGACAACCTAACAGCCTGGCATTTGTTGTCACAGCCCAATGCACAATGCATTCTGGGATAAAAACAGACAATATGGTGGCGAGCTACTTTCTGTAGGTACGATCGAAAAAATTAATTATAAATGGATAAAACGACGCTCAGTATTGGGGTTACTGATGTGGGTTTTGTCTTTAAAGACCCTGAAAAGTCAGCCAAGATCCAGGCTCACTAGAAACATTTCTGTAAGAGCTACTAAGGATAGTGCCATCAGAACGGCACAACGGAGGGCTTTCAGAGTAAAAAGGAAGTACGTGGCTATGATTTATGGTTGTAGAGTTTGTGTCTCTTCTTGTCGTATATGACATTGCTGGTCTAAAAGGGGTTAAAAGATCCAGAAATTTTGGGTGAAAAAAGAAAAAACAACCAAGTCGGCAAAGATCTTAATTTTCTACGTACCTGAAGTTGTAGCCTGGTGAGACATCACTCTTCTGAGACATGGCATCCAGTCGGGTGAATGAGTACGAGGGATTACACTTGTCATCTGACTTGTCCAGATCACAAGTCCATCCGATCTTAATTCCGATTACCCCTCCCTGACAGGATGTCCAACATAGAACAGATCATCAGTAGTGCTTCCTTTGTATGCAGATGATGATGTGTGATATCTATTCCACATTGAAAATAGGTTGATGTATGGCTCTATGACTAATCCTAAACACAAATGTGAATTTAAACAAAGCCTACGTTTTCTTAGAAGACTTCCAAACAAGATTTTGCAAAGAAGGCGAGCAGGGGCCATCTCAGGATTTCTGGGCCCATGTAAAGATATCACACTGGACCTCTAACACAGCCTCAGCCAACCATAAGATTTAACTGTGACCACACCTTCATTACATAAATGACAGGGCTGATTCAAAGTAAGGTCATCTGAATTTTCCTCTTTCTATACTTTTTGTTCCTGTTAATTTTAAAACAACAAAATTCCCTTTGTTTCAATGACAGGCACTTTTAAAATGCACTGAAGCTATGTGGGTTTCATTAGAAAGGATTTAAGGGAAGAAAGAGCCCACTGAAAATTGTGAAACATATTTAATGTACACTTCAGGAGCTTGTCTGCATTTTTAGGGGTGTTTAAAAGCAAGGAATTTCTAAACACTGAGGTTAGGACTTTTATTTGTGTTGTCATGGTTGTCATCAACATTGTTTCATTTTTACTAAAATACTATCGAAGTTTAAATTCTGGTATCTTAAGGACTGTAATTAACATATCATTTTACATTGCACCCTTACAAACTATGTAGGGAATGCACCTTTTAGGCATTCGAGCCATGTCTGAGCGAGGTTTTACGCTTTTTTTTTCAAAGATAAGTAAGTACAGAGCCCCAGACATGACATGGTCAACAAAAATAATTAAACTGTGGCCACAGTATAGCTACAACATATGCACGAAATACTAAGTCATGGCCACAAAATACTAAATTGTGGCCACAAAATATTAATTAATAATATTAATGTCATTCCTGGACAGCTGGGTAAGCAAATTGAACGCACCTTCCTATCCCACGTCCAAGTCGTACCTCCACCGGTAAAGCAACCTGGCTCTCAATATTCTGTTTAAATGGTTCCTTGCAATGCCAGGCTTTTCAAATGTCTTTGTAGCTCATTCCCAGCTTAAAATAAAATTTAATCATACTATCCCTGTCCATCGTGTAGCTCTAGCCCCTCTACTGCCTCTATTTCAGACCTTAGAGAAGGTGCGCTCGATTTGCTTACCCAGCTGTCCAGGAATGATATTAATATTATTAATAAGTATTTCATGTGCACATTATACTTATTTTGTGGCTACAATTTAGTATTTTGTGGCCATAATTTCGCATTTCGTGGCCTTTCTTACAAGAAAACGGTATCACACTGAACACACCCACATGCCAACATCTCATCATAGCGCCCTCTACTGGCAATGACAGAAATGGGTCACATCTTCATTCCTCTTATTGTGCTTCACCTATTGAGCTTTGATTTGAAAGAAGGGCCTCAATAATTGGCTACAACACTGACATATTTCATTTAATGATGTCTCACTGGTGATGGCGAGCATTTCAATATCTCGCCAATTTGACAGGAAGTATGTGCAACTCTCATACCAAACATCTGATTGCCTTCAAATTTCACATGTAGGATCAAGGTGTGCCCCTCTACATATTCAAAGCTTAATTTCATGGTTTTGATGTAGCACCCCTACTGGCAACAGGAAGCGATACAATTGGGCCATTTCTGTATTGGTGAGCAAGCAGTTATCTCACAGGAAGTCACTGTAACTCTGATGGAAACTTCTGATTTGCATCAAATGCTGGTGTGCCACCTTCTGTAAGAAAACAGAAGCATCTCTGATAAAAATGCCCTTTTTATTGTCATCTAAGAGGATTGACGTGCTTCATGTGCTCTGCTGCAGCACACAGCACGGGTTGCTTAAACCCAATTATTCCCACACTTCTGCGGTTGCCAAACACCCTGGGATACGTCGGGCTACGAGGTTCCTTAGGTGTTGCTAGGAGCCCTAGTTGGCCGTGTGTTGTTGTGATTTTATTGTCTTTAATTCCTTATTGTAACACATCTTGAGTTTTTAAAAATGCTCTGTAGCTGTGTTTGGGTTGAATAGAATAGAGCTTCCCCTCAACCAGGCTGCAGGGTGAGTATTTCCTTTATCCCTACTTCAAAACATCACTAACCAACAACACTCAAAGCATCCATTTAAACTGTTTCTTAAGTCTGACATCTTTTCATTGTTAGAATTCTAGATAATCAAGAAATCATTTGATTTGACCTTGTCTGCCAGTTTGGTGAAGTTCTGCTGTGCATAGCGGACCACGTCTCCCACCCTGAAGATGGGGCAGTACGTGTTGTTGACCTTGTCAAAGTTACATTTCTTGATGTAGGAGTCGGTGATGGTAGGAAGAAAGTTCCCCCTGTTTACAGACAGACATACCACCACATCAACACATGTTTTAAATGATTTATTATCAGATTCAGATTAAAAAAAAAAGGCCATACTTGGTGTAGTTGAAGGTTGGGAAGCGAATGCTGTTCTTAATGAAAATGGTGAAGTTCTCTACCTCCATCATTGGCGTACTGCCAAAAAGACAGAAGAGAGAAAAATCGTCTTTAAACATGAATAGAAAGTAAAGCACATTATACTGCAGATAGTTCTGACAGCTGATTATACAGTATATTTAAATAGTCAACGATTCTTAACCTCATTCTATTGCACCCTCCTACAACAGGCAGACATATGTAGAGAAACTTGGATGGCAGTGTGGTTCATCAGTATTCCTGGCTACCATTACACCATGAAGACACAGGAGCACTCCAAGCAACTCAGAGAAAAGGTATAAGTCTGGAGATGGATGCAAAAACATTTTCAAGGCTCTGCTCATCCCCCAGAGTTCAGTTAAATCCATCATGAAGAAATGAAGGAGTATGTCACATGTGTAAATCTGCCTAGATCAGACCGTCCTCACAAACTGAGTGGGCGTGCAAGAAGGAGACTAGTGAGAGAGTCCACCAAGACACCTATGACTACTCTGAAGGAGATTCAAGCTTCAGCAGCTGAGATGGAGAGACTCTGCAGACAACAACTGTTGGCCGGGTTCTTCACCAGTCAGAGCTTTATGGGAGAGTGGAGAAGAGAAAGACACTGTTGAGGAAAACTCAGATTCAATCTGGACTAGAGTTCACCAAAAGGACTGTGGGAGACTCCATGTACTGATTCCCCAGGCCCACAGTAGGGAAGGGCCCTGGAGATGCCTGTATGGAAGCCCATTTGGGTCAAAGAAAAAAGAAAAAAAAAAAGTATGAAAGTACAGCAAATTTTCTTGAAAAAAATGTCTAAGTCATAATTAGGAGATAAAAGTCATAATTATAAGTTTAAAAAAACAAGTCATGATTTTGAGATAAAATGTCATAATTATGAGATAAAAGTCATAATTAGGAGATAAAAGTCATAATTAGGAGATAAAAGTCATAATTATGAGATTAAAAAGTCATAATTATGAGATAAAAGTCATAATTATGAGGTAAAATGTCAGACTTGTCTAAATGACTTTTTCATCACATAATTTCAACGTTGTATATTTTAATTATTTTTTTTTAATCTCACAATGTTGAATTTTAATCTTGTAATAATGACTTTGGATTTCTTTTTTATTTCTTACTTTCACATTTTTCTTTTTTACGCGGCAGAAATGGGCTTCCATATGCCTACAATGAAAAGTGTGCTTCTATTTCATTTTTCTTAATAATTAGTGTCATTTTTATATCAAAGTGACTAAATGAATCAGTTAACAGACTGAAATTTGTATCAAATAGAGTAAAATACAATTTTGGGGGGCCCCTCTCTTAAAAATGTCTAGATAGTGTGGGCCAACACCACTAAATAATACAAGTACGTTTAATTTAGCCATAGTAAAGAAAATTGCTCATAAATTGGGAAATTTTGGTTAAAAATACATCAAAATGCATATATATTTGTAAAAATGAGACAGCATTTGTTGCTTTGTTAGCCGGCTAAGGGGAGCCCTGTGTAATATTCTGTCTAGGGGACCTAAATCCCTAGCTACGCCCCTGACTGTTTCTGACTGTCTGTTAGTTCTAGTTTTCATACTCTTCATCAGCACAGGACCGTGAAAACAAAGACTTGTAAAAGCATCATCACATGCAGAGTTTGTCCTTACGTCTTGATGGTGTCGATCTCAGCCGGACACCATCCTTTAATCTCACACGTTTTGGTCGAGGAGTTGAAGGAGACACACCTCCCTGTGAGGATTCCTGAGCAGGGACAGAAAAAGTTAACACGCTGAAGGAGGAGAAACGAATGGAAGCCTGCTGACTCCATCTCAGACTCTTTCCTCAGAAGTTTTACCGCAGTAAAGGCAGGGAATGATATTTATTTTCTTGGCCAAAAACTCTTTTGCATTGAGTGTTAGCAATGGAAACGAACCAACAGGCTTTCAGAACATTGCAGAGCAGCTCTTAGCAAGTGTTTGTAAGTTTCACCTAGTCTGACTGCTAGTCTTTGGTCTGAGCTGAGCTCTGTACTGTATGATAGGGGAAAACAGACAGAACTCACCATAACTTCCTGGTCTGCTGAGGAACTTGGTGCAGTCGCTGTCCTGAGAACAATTGTATTTCCTCTCACTCTGCACACACAAACACACAGTGAGCCACATTATTCTGACAGAACTGAACAGAATCCTCTGTCTAATACGTCAGAGCTCAATATCCAAATGATGTTAAAGTGTTTCAAATATCCAGCTGAATTTTTATCGGCTTCTTCTTTCTTCTTAGCAGATTTGCAAACCATGTGCCTAGTCTGCATACTGCCACCTACTGTATCAGAGAGGTTACAGACCCCTGAAAACCTCTGTGAACAGGCCCTACCCAGCTGTGATTTATTATGGTTTCAGGGCATGAGTGCTGTATTAGTAGCACTGGTGCTAGCCCCTTTCCCCACTGGTTTCCTTCAATTATGGCACTTTTTTATCTGCTTTTAACTAAATTTTTCTACCTTTTGCCCATTTAGTCACTCTGAGACCTTTCTGGTACTTTATCTGACCATTTTTGCAACACTTTTGCCCCTTGTCACATTTTTTCCACCCATTCTGTCCATTTTTAGCATTGTATAGCCAATTTTTGCAACTTTTTCACCCATTATCACTACTTCAAGTTGACATTTTTGCAATATCATTGCCACTTTGAACCCATTTTTAATACTTTCTTTTACCCTACTTGCCTTTTTCAACCCATTTTCGGCCACTATAATCCCTTTAACCACTTTTCCTGCCTATTTGTGCCACTTCTCACCACTGTAGACCACTTTAACCCCATTTTTTCAACCATTTTAGTATTTTTTTTTTTTTTACCTTACTCATGGCTCAGCTCCCTCTACTTTATTAGCTATGAAGTCTGACTTCAATTTCCAAGGGGTTTGAAAAAGGTACCTCTGTTTAAAGCTATATTTTAACAACCAAAAAAAGCAACATTTTATTGATGCATAAATCTAAAAAACGTTGCTTTGGTAAGTGTTCCTGCTCCCGTTAAATATAAAATGTGGTTTGCACAGATTAACTTTATAAATAGTCACCGATGTGAAAGCAAAATGACATTGATGGTGTTCACAAACCTCAGGACAGTATCCTTGGACCTGGTTTTCTGTCGTGATCATTTTGGTGATGATGCAGAAAACTGAAGCCCCCTGCAGAGAGAAAAACATTAAAGTCATGAATACCTGCAGGGTTTGTGCAGCATTCGTTTCAAACTAACTAGAGGATAAATAAAGCTGTCAGAAACCCGTCTGTCTGTTCTCACCTGAGTAGGAGTGACGTAGTCGGCCACATCCATCACTTTGTTGTTGTAGATCCCAAAACCTTTCACCTTGGTCATCACTGAAGATTCGATGGCCGTGTCCCTTATCTGGTAGGCCTTCTCATAGACAAACACCCACCTGGAACACAAACACTCAACCTTGGAACCAAATTGAATGGTCCTTCTCAGTGGGCGTTTTCTGTGTTTTTGTTGGGGCTGACTCACAGTTATCAACATTTATCTAACGTGTTCCTCCAACTAAAACTGGACTTCCAAACATGTCAGTCTGATTCAAATCCAGTCGGACTAATATACCTAGATAACTGAGATGAGTTTACTCTCCCATGTGTGCACCTCCATCAGACTCAAACTGGGGTACCTGCTCTCATCATGCTCCACAGCCTCGACGCTGTTCTATTCTTCAACTCAAACAGCAGACATGCTGAGTGTGGGTAAAGGTTTCAAGGTCGTCTGCCTTTGTTATCCTTACACAGATAGCATGAAATAGCATAAAATTCAGAATGTGTATGGAAAATACAGAGCTGTAAAACTGCCCATGTTGTTGCCGTTATATGACCATGAAGCTGAAATCAAACCTTGTTACTGGCCTACACTAACATTTCATCTGTCTGTACAGATACAGATGTTTGACAGTGTTTTACTGCCCAGATAACGCTCCTTTTTCTAACTGCTAACAGGAAATGAGGAACATCTTCTCCATAACTCACAACAAAAGACGGTGGACTTTGAAAAAAAAAAAAAAAATTATATTATGTGAAAAGAAATAAAGAGGTTTGATGATTGAGTGCAGTTTTTTACGGTGGCCCTGAAGGCCAACTGCAAACTTTATAGCAAGACAAAAAAAGACCCTAATGCAAAATAAATGAATGAGAAAAGAAGAAAGGAAATCCGGAAAACGTGTAAAATATTTCAATATCTAAATTTTAACAAAATTTGATTCAAATCTAAAATGAATTCACAAACTGTAAAAGTCAAAAATAAAGTCAAACATAATAATGATTATTATTGTTGTTATATTATTATCATTATTATTATTATTATTATTATTATTATTATTATTATTATTATCAGCATCATCATCAACATCATCATAATCATAAAAATAATAATAATGGGATAAAAAGGCCATCAAAAAAGATTTCAGTGCAAAGACAATTTGGCAATTAGAAAAATTATATGGAAAATGCATAAATATTTGATTTTAAAAAAGCCAAAAAAAAAAAAAGGACAATAAGGTGGTTAAAAAAATCTCCAAATTGAGCCAAATTTTTACAAAATGTAGACAGAGTTCACAGACTGCAAGAATATTTAAAGTCAAAATAAATCATGCAAATTAAGGTTTGAAGAAAAAATAAATTCAGATTTTTTAAAAAAAAACATTGTCATAAAGCCCCTCAGAAAAATCTTTGAATGCAAAGAAAATTTAGTCATGAGACAAAAATTATTTTTAAAAAATGTGAAAATATCTGATAAAGCAAAGGGAAACAAGAATGAAAAAATATGCAGAAAATCTTACATAGGGCAAAAATAATTTTTCACAAAATATATATATTTTTTTAATTTGAAAGCTAATGAGAGAATATTCTGACTTTTTTTGTGTTGTAATAAATTTTAGTATTTTTTAGGCTAAAATAAATGTTTTTATTTGATGGAATGAATTTGTATTTGTTTGATGTTTTATAGAATATGTTGAATGTTTGTATTTTAAATTTCTTTATCTTCTTCATTTCTTTAATACATATGTGTGTGGAGTGAAAACTATTTGTATTTTGTGTAATATTTCCAGCTTTAGTGAGACAGAGTTTGGCTTTAGTTAAGTTAATGTTGGGATTTGAGTCAGTGTGTTTGCATAATTTGAATTTTTGTTGGATTTCATTAAATATTGTTGCATTTTATTTTATATTTTTTGTGCTTGTTTATATTTTTTTTTCTTTGGGTTGTAGATATTTGAGCATTTTATATATATATATACGTGTGTGTGTGTATTATTTTATGTAATATTTAACATGTAGTGAAATGTATTCTGCATTTGTTAAAATGTTTTGTAGAGAAATGTTCAATATTTCTGTAGTTTAACTTTTGGGCCACTGTACCTTTTGATCATTTTAACATAAAATCTACAAAATAAGTTTGACTTAGAATTTTATGTGACAAATAGAGACCTTTAAAAGGGATTTGAAGACAATCCAAAGTAGTGCAAATATATATAAATTTCTATGAGAGTGAATTTAGCCTTAAATGTTTATTTTAATTCTTAAGTTTTCCTTTCATGCCATTTCTAACTGTTGTTGCTCTGGAGGATCCCCCACCCAGCCAGTGTTTAAACTATAATTCATCATTAAACCTCAGTGTCGTGTTAGTATGCAGAAGTGCTTTTTAATTCCTCTGTTGTCACAATGATGACGTTTCCTCCACAGATATACGGTAGAGATGTACGTGAAGACTCACCCGATGAAGTACGTGATGATGAGGAGCTGGACGACACGGTTGATGATGCCGATGGTCCAGCTCTTCACGACCACCGACTTTGTGGTTTCATACGTGAAAAAGTCTGTGAAACACGACCACATCCTCGCTGCACACACAGGTGGATTTAAGAATAAAGAAAACTAAAGCTCTCTTTATGTGCAGTGGCAGTTTCTCTAAGACTGGATCCTAAATAAAGCAGCAGGTAGAGCTCAGGAATGAAAAACTTTACTGCCCAAACACCAACATTTCTTCATAATAAAAGAGAAATATTTTAGGTCCAACACAAAGAGAAGAGTCCAGATGTCCAGGAGCTGTTTCTTCTCCTCCTCATGAAAAAATCCAAGAAATCTGTAAAGCTCCAGAGATGTAAATGTTCTGATAAAGCTCTCCTCCTGTAACTTTAGACTTTATGAGTCCTGATGATTAACATGTCAACACATAAACAGCTCTCTCTCTCTCTCTCTCTCTCTCTCTCTCTCTCTGACTCTGGTTTCCCCCTAAGTGATTCCTCTTAACCCCCTCCTCCCCATCCTCAGCCCTCCCCCCTCTCTGGGCGTTCATGGTCTTTAAACGCAGCATCCTGAGTTCGTCATGTTCAAGCCATCACATTGGATCAACTATTTCTTTTACAAGGATGTTTTTATCCTGATGAACCTCCAGTTTTTAACCTCTTATTGAATTCTCGAATAGGACTGTGATCCTTGGATTCAGACTAGAACTACCCCCTGGTGGTAGCATGCCTTTTTAAGGCTGTTGGACTGTGAGAGTACTCTGGTGGGTCATTAAGGAGGGCTGGATGTTTTCTGTGGTATCACCTTGACCTTTGACCTGCATGCAGTGCTTTAAGGGGGAAAAAATAAGTTCTGGTACTCTCTTCTCACACAATCCCAAAACTAATTTGGAGCAAAAATCTTGTCTTAGTAGTGATTTAGCCGAATGGTGATACATCATTCAGACTTGAATATTTTTAATCTACAAAGAAATAACAAAAGCAGACACCTCTCAGTCAAATCCACATGGATCAAATGTCCCGCTGTCACTGTTATCAACAGGAAGCTGATCATTGTCAATGTACAAATGGAAACTTACATAAGAATAAACTACTCTTAACAATAAAGCTCCTTAAATAAAATGAGAAAAAAATAAATTAAATTAACCCACTAGACTCAGGATTTGAAATAGATAATTTTGTGGTCAGTAAGCCAGTTACTGTTTGTCATTCATAGTCCTAGTATTCCTGACTTTCTGTTAATAATTTCCCTACTCCAGTGCTACTCAACCCATCTTAAGCAAACAGCCAAATTGTTGAAAAATACATTTGCAAGAGCCACAATCTAAGTGGTGAAAAATGGCAAAAATGGGTTGAAGTAGCGATAACAATAGGTTCAAGGTGGCAAAAGCTGTAAAAATGGGTGAAAAGGGACAAAAAATGAGTTACAGGTGGCAACAATGGTCAAAGAGCAGCAAAAATGTGGCAAAAAATGGGGAAAAATAATATAATATAGGCAACAATCAGCAAAAAATTGGGAAAAATGAGCAGAGAGTGGCAAAACAGGAAAAAATGGGCATTTAATGGCAAATGGCAGCTTAGATGGGTGAAAAGTGGCACAAAGAGGAGCAAAAAATTGTAAAAAGCAGGATAAAAGTGGCAAAAATGGGTGAAAAGTGACACAAAAGAAGTGGCAAAATGGGCTTAAAGCAGTATAAATTCATTAAAAGTAGAAAAAAATGAAAAAGGGACCAAAAAATAAGGGCAATGGAAATGTACAGAATAATAGGTTGACATTTGAGTCTGACAAATAAAAGCTTCTTTATCAGCGTGGGAAACAAACTGATTAAGGTGACTTGCAACGGATCATTTCTGACATCAAAGTTTCCCTTTTTTAAGGTTTTCTTTCACATGCTGCGTCACTGTCCAGGAGAGCTGAACGATTTCATCTCTGGTTTTCCTCCAACAGTGGCAGGTGAGTTCACCTGGATTCGTGTACAGATAAAAACGTCACGGTACACAGAGGGAGCGCCGTGCACCAGAAATGCTGTCATGAATCCTCAATAAGAGCTGTCAGCTGTGGAGAGGACAAGAGTGCGTACCAGCGACTAATGAGGGAGTGCCGGTACGATGGAAGAAGTCCCAGTACGCTGAAAGAAGTCCTGGTACACTGGAAGAAGTCCTGGTACACTGGAAGAAGTCCCAGTATGCTAAAAGAAGTCCCAGTACGCTGAAAGAAGTCCTGGTATACTGGAAGAAGTCCCAGTACACTGAAAGAAGTCCTGGTACACTGAAAGAAGTCCTGGTACACTGGAAGAAGTCCTGGTACCCTGCAAGAATTCCCGGTTCACTGGAAGAAGTCCTGGTACGCTGGAAGAATTTCCGATATGCTGGAAGAAGTCCGGGTATGCTGGAAAATGTCCCGGTACGCTGAAAGAAGTCCTGGTACACTGGAAGAATTCCCGGTTCACTGGAAGAAGTCCTGGTACACTGGAAGAATTTCCGATATGCTGGAAGAAGTCCGGGTATGCTGGAAAATGTCCCGGTACGCTGGAAGAAGTCCAGGTATGCTGGAAGAAGTCCCGGTACCCTGTAAGATGTCCCGGTACACCAAGGGGTAAAATTTAGAAGCGCCGGTACTTTGTGCTGCTGCATAGCGGCCCACTCAAAGCACTGTCCGCACATTTTAATCATTTCATCCCTGCTTATTTCTGGACAATGTTATTAAACATGTCGTCAAAGTGACATTTAAAAATGTAAAGTGACAGCCCCAATCCCAAAAAAAGTTGGGACACCATGTTAAATATAAATAAAAACAAAAGCAATGATTGTCAGATTTCATAAACCCATATTCTATTCACAGTAGAATATCAACATGTCAGATGTTGAAACTGAGACATTTTGAGTTTGATGGCAGTAACACATCTCAAGAAAGTAGGGACAGAGCCATGTTTACCATCGTGTAGCTTCCTCTCTTCTTTTACCAACAGTGTGTAGATGCTGTATTCATTCTTTTTGCTTTTTTTCAGATTAGCAGTTATGGAGCTGAAACTGCTTCAATATCCACCTTTGCTGCACTCATCAGGTTTTATCATTCAAGGCTGAGCTGACCAACATCACTGAGGTTAATGTACTTACTACTGTCAGTAAGTAAGTGTTGGTGGTTTCTCTGCAGAGATGACTGCAGCTATAACATTCAATATCTCACCTACAGTCACTTCTCTCTAGTGTCATGTCAGGACTTCAGAACTCATCTTCCCTCAAATAACCAGCGGTCGATCAATGTTCATCAGGACAGAGGTGGACCGCAGAGAGTGGATCCTCTGTGAGAGGTTACCATCAGCCTCCACCCCCGAGCACAGACCTCAGACCACATCCAGCTGCTCAGGTTTCCCTCTAATCCAATGAGAGCTGCCTTTAGCCCAACGCTGCTAAGACTTTTATGCCTCCATTAAACTAGAGCAGAAAGACCTGGACTGTCATTGGACAAGAAGAAAGAAGTGGTAATAGGATTGTTTTTTCTCTGAGTGAGGAGGGGAGGGGGATGAAAAAACAAGGATGAAGAGGAGGAGGAGGCTGGGGATGAAGATGGAGAAAGAAGTGAGGGTGGGGGATGAGTAGTAAAGAGTAAGATGGATGGATGGAAAGCTTGTTTACTACACGCATGAAACAAAGAGGAACAGGAAGTTGTTTAGTTTATGTTTCCTCAGTCTCCAGTCAGACTGACGACTAGAGAGAGGAAACCTCTAACATGTACACACAACCTCATTTAGTCTAAAGAAACGCTACCGCAAGCTGAGATTTTTATTCTGAATGAATGCTTACCTTATTAGCTACAGGCTAAGGGTCAGATCTGACCATTTCAGCTTCCTGCCAAACATCAGGAGCTGAATATCTAACCTGAAACGCCAAATAGACTCTTTTAGATATATTTCACACTCATCTAGGACACTGATCTTCAACTGGCAGACCGAGGACCATATCAGGCCCCCCAAAGCTTCCTGTCCAGCCCCCAGAAGATCATTCAATTCAGAAAAAGAAGAAAAGATGTGGTTTTAAGAGTAGCTGTCTGCAGCTGTTCTATCCACCCAAAAAAAAAAAACAGTTAATATTGAAATAGTTTTAGAATGATTTAACATTTGATGTGTTCTTACAGAGATTCACCAGTCGTCAATTATAAATGAAGAAGAAAATATGGGTTGAGGATGGCAGAAATGTTGCAAAAATGTCTGAATAAAGCAGTACAAAGGGGAAAGAGAGGCAAAAACTGGTGATAAGTGTCAAAATAGTTGTGCAGTAGCACAAAGGGACAAAATTGGTGAAAGAGGTTAAAATGTTGCAAATATCAGATAAGAGGGGGGAAAGGGGGCACAAAGTATCAAAAAAGTTAAAAGCGGTAAAAATGGTGCAAAAAAGTCATGAAAAGGGGTTAAAACATGGTTAAGATACAGTCATGGACCAGAAAATACACCATTTCTTTCAGAAATTGTTGCAATTACGAATTTTTTTGGTATACACATGTTTATTTCCCTTATGTGTATTGGAACAACACAAAAAATCAGGAGAAAAAAGACAATATTGACATAATTTTACACAAAACTCAAAAAATGGGCCAGACAAAAATGAGTGTCACCCTTTTAAAACTGTGGGTAAATCATTTTATTTCATTTTATTTCATTTTATTTAAAACTCACCTGTGGCAGTAACAGGTGCTGGCAATCTAGAAATCACACCTGCAGCCAGTTAGAATGTATAAAAGTTGACTCAACCTTTGTGTTGTGTGTCTGTGTGTGTCACACCAAGCATGGAGAAGAGAAAGAAGAGCCCAGAATTGTCTGAGGACTTAAGAAGAAAAATTGTGGAAAAATATGAACAATCTCAAGGTAACAAGACCATCTCCAGAGATGTTGACATTCTTTTGTCCACTGTGTGTAACATAATCAAGAAGTTTATAACCCATGGAGCTGTGGCTAATCTCCCTGGACGTGGACGAAAGAGAAAAACTGACAAAAGAATGCAACGCAGGATAGTTGGAATGGTGGATAAACATCCTCAGTCAACTTCCACACAAATTCAGGCTGTCCTGCAGACTCAGGGTGCAAAAGTGTCAGCTGGGACCATACGTGGTCATCTGAATGAGATGAAGCGCTATGGCAGGAGACCGAGGAGAACCCCACTGCTGACAAAGAGACATAAAAAAGCCAGACTGGAGTTTGCAAAAATGTCCCTGAGTAAGCCTCAATCCTTCTGGGAGAACATTTTGTGGACAGATGAGACTAAGGTAGAGCTTTTTGGAAAAGCAAGTCATTCTACTGTTTACAGAAAACAGAATGAGGCCTACAAAGAAAAGAACACAGTACCTACAGTCAAACATGGTGGAGGTTCAAGGATGTTTTGGGTTGTTTTGCTGCCTCTGGCACTGGGTGCCTTGACTGTGTGCAAGGAATCATGAAATCTGGAGACCATCAAAAAATTTTGGGCTGCAATGTAGGGCCTAGTGTGAGAAGGCTGGGTCGGGGTCAGAGGTCATGGGTGTTCCAGCAGGACAATGACCCCAAACATACCTCAGAAAGCACCAAGAAATGGTTGGAGACAAAGCTGGAGAGTTCTGAAGTGACCAGCAATGAGTCTGGATCTAAATCCCATTGAACACCTATGGAGAGATCTCAAAACTGCTGTTACAAGAAGCACCCTTCAAATCTGAGAGACCTGGAGCAGTTTGCAAAAGAAGAGTGGTCCAAAATTCCGGTTGAGAGGTGTCAGAAGCTTGTTGATGGTTATAGGAAGTGATTGGGTTGTTATTTTTTTCCAAGGGTGTGCAACCAAATATTAAGTTGAGGGTGCCAATCATTTTGTCCAGCCCATTTTTTGAGTTTTGTGTAAAATTACGTCAATTTTGTCTTTTTTTCTTCTGATTTTTTTGTGTTGTTCCAATGCACATAAAGGAAATAAACACATGTATACCAAAAACATTTATAACTGCAACAATTTCTGGGAGAAATGGTGTATTTTCTGGAAAAATTCCAGGGGTACACAAATACAATAATTGGCAGGAAAGTTGCAAAAAGGAGTTAAAAAGTGGCAAAATAGGTGAAAAGTGGCAAAAAATCAAAAATGGGGTAAGAGTAGCAAATGTTGCAATGGCTGAATAAAGTAGTGAAAAGGGGCTAAAAAGTGTCAAAGTTAGTTAATATTGCCGTTAAATCACAACTGGGGAGGACCCATCCTCTGATATTTTCAGGGGCCCAGCCACTTCTGTGGGCGGGCCTGTCTCCATGTGAAAATACAAATACTCATACAATAACATGTTCAATCTGACACATTTTTATTTAATCTCTGCTTATTTGAAAGTCTGGCCCCCAGAGTCTCTGTCAAGACTGAATCTGGCCCTTGAGCAAATGTACTTGATGAGCCCTGATCTAGGATAAGGATTCTCAACCAGGCAGGTACCAGGACAAATTCTGACCCAGATTAAAAAAAAAAAATTCAATCTCTCAAATTTCAACAAAGAAAGATTAGCAGTTTGGACCCTCAGTGGAAAAAACATGATTGAAACACGACAATATAAACATGTTTACATAACTACAAAAAGACATGCTGTCATACATTTTATTTTACTATTTTTTCCCCAAATGCCACAGATGTTTGGTCATTTCTGAAGAAATTCCCTCATTGTCCCGGCACAAACTTTTTTTGTGCTGGGACAAAAAGCGTTTGGGAAGGGCAGGACTTTTCAAAACATTGTTGGAAGGTGATTGGGCGAATGTCCCGTCTGCCATGTTCGCTACAGGCCAATCAGAGCGATGGGACAGAATGAGGTAGGCATGAGCAGCTCCAGTAGGTGATGTGATGGTCGCTGTCTTAGTTCATGAATCAGAGCTTGTTGGTGGATAAAACTCACGCCGGTCAGGGGGAGGGCAGCAAGAGAGGCTTCCAGTGTGGCTCTCTGCTCCATGATGTCCATCTCTGATAAAAACTGATGCTAAAGCTACATCAGAGCTAACAGCTTTACTGGCAGCCATCTTTGCTACCTGCTACGACTCAACCACAAACTCACGCCAAAGCAGGTCAGAGGAGGTGCGTGATCTTTTAAACCTTTAAACTCATGATTTAAAATTTAATCTTTAAATCACATGATTTTGTTCTCCATCTCATGTGATGACCTTCATAACTCCTAACTTCCAATTTCATCTCAAATTTTAATCTTTAAACTTGTGATTATCAATTTTCTATCTCATATTTCAACTTTTAAGGGTCACAATTTTAAGTTTTAAGTTATATTTAAACCTTTAAAACTCGTGATTTTGTTTATATCTCATGTTTTGACCTTTCCAACTCCTAACTTTGACTTTAATCCCATATTTTGACTTTTAAAACTCATCATTTCTTCTTTCTCTCTCATATAATTGCCTTTTAAAAACATTATTTTGACTTTCATTTTTGTGATATGGCCTTTTGAACAAATAAGTTTGACTTTTTATATCAGATTTTGACCTTTGACATTCAAAATGTAACATTTATGTAATATTTTGACTTTTAAAACTCATGATTTAATTTTTTGACCCATGTGTTGAACCTTTTAACTCCTAACTTTGACTTTAATCCTATAGTTTGGCTTTTTAAACTCATAATTTTTAAATTTCATCTCACATTTTGACCTTTAAAAATTCCTAATTTAGATTTTAAAGCCATATTTTGACTTTTAAATGCATGATTTTATTTTCTGTCTCATGTTTTGACCTTTTTAACTCCTTACTCTGACTTTAATCCCATATGTTGCCTTTTTAACTCATAATTTTGGATTTCATCTCATATTTTGACCTTTAAACTTGAGATTTTCCACTTTTTATCTCTGTAAGAGACCATTTTAAATTTTCAGTTATATTTTGACTTTTCTAACTCATGATGTTGATTTTGATCTCATGTGATGACCGTCATAACTCCTTACTTTTACTTTAATCCCATATTTGACTATTTTAAACTCATAGTTTTGAATTTAATTATATATTTTGACCTTAAACTCGTGCTTTTCTATTTTTTTAATCTCATATTTCATCCTTTAAGAGTCACAGTTTAAGATTTTGTCATATTTTGACCTTTACTCATGATTTCTTCTTTAACATATATTTGCCTTTTAAAACATTATTTTGACTTAATTTCTTGTTTTGACCTTTTGAACCAACAAGTTTGACTTTTTTTCTCAGATTTTCACCTTTAAACTTTTCATTTTGCCTTTTTTTTAATGTCTAAATCATTTATCATCAGTGCTAAGTTTTATTTTTTCCCATAATTCATCACTGGTGAAAATGAGGTGTACATTTTATGGTTTAATGTCGACCCTGTTTGGCTCTCAGGTTAGACCTAAATCCAGACCTCGGCCCCTGCTGTGATCCGGTTTTCCTCCTGCCCTGCAGGATCCTGAATCATTGCTCAGCAGAGAGATGTCTGAGTCAGCCTGTTTAGTCGCCGCCGCTGTGACTCCATAAGAGAAACAGATGAAGACAGATGGATGCTTAAATGGATAGATTCAAAGCCAGAGAGCCATAAGCTGCTGCTACTTGGAATGAAATTGTTGTAAAAGTGACCAAAGACCCAGAGAAACGCTCAGATTCAGTCCTCTGCTGACTGAGGCTCTAAAGAATCCCGATCTCTCGCTTACCTTACTTGTCTCACTTTAAACTCTCGGATGAGTCTTTGATAAATGTAATCCTGGATTTATTCAAATACTTTCCTCTCCAGTTTCTGTGTAGAACAAGACGAAACATTACACAAACATGCTGAGAAATTTTAAATGTTCACAGCAGTGATTTATACGAGCAGTCATAATTGATCAGGGAGCATTATCCACATAATGTTCCTTTAATTTGATCAAACCACAGAGTGGAGTAAGAGAGGAGAATCCTCCAGTTTCCACTAAGCTGCTTTTAAGGGGAAGTTTCTTTTCTTCTTAAGAGTTTCTGCAGATTATTCAGAGTTGTTTTCATGATGTGTCATTCAAGCAGATTAGAGAGAAG
This sequence comes from Cheilinus undulatus, assembly GCF_018320785.1. Classification (NCBI taxonomy): domain Eukaryota; kingdom Metazoa; phylum Chordata; class Actinopteri; order Labriformes; family Labridae; genus Cheilinus; species Cheilinus undulatus. The sequence goes on from NC_054868.1 coordinate 2,898,615, forward strand.
CTCAAGCTCCCTTTGAGGTTTTATTTAGTTTAGCTGAGGGTAACGCTATAGGCACCTGAGGTGTAAAGGTACATAGGCAGAGGACCAGCATGCACCGGGGTTTTTTTACCAGCATGAAAGAGGCAGCCATGATTCTCTTACTGCTTTTGTTTGCTTTTTGCAAAATAAACCGGACATGGACCTCCTTCGCCTGCGTGTTTTACATCCCCACATTGCATCAGCAGCCGTTTGATTATGTTTGATTTAAGTTAAGTTTAGCTTTTTGTCTTGTAGAACAGTGGTTTTCAAACTTTTTTCACCCAAGGCACACCTAAGGTTAAGCCAAAATCTCAAGGCACACCATGTTTAGATCAATACAAAACAGACTTTTTAAATAATGTTACAGTCAAGGTGGTCTATAAGGGGAGAAAGGGGAGAGCTTTTTGGGGCCCAGCCAACTGGGGGATCATGGAGACGGCAAAAGTGTGCCAAAGGTGGCAAAAATGGGTTAAAAGTGATGAAAAACATGGCAAAATTGGGCAAAAAGTGGCTAAACAAAGTCAGAAATGGGTGAGAATTTGTAAAAAGTGGCCAACCAATGGGTTGAAATTGGCCTAAACTTGTTGAAAGTGTCAAAATAGTTCCAAAAATGGGTTATAATTGGTCTAAAAGGATTAGCTGTGTAAGAAGGTGGTAAAAATGGGATAGAAGTGATAAGAAAAAAGGGCAAAAGTGGGTTAAAACGTAGTCAAAGACCAAAGTGGGCAAAAGTGGCAGAAAAGTGGCAAAAAGGGTTAAAGTTGCTACAAGGTGGTAAAGAGGGGTTAAAAGTGATGGGAGAAAATGGCAAAACATAGCCAAACAATGGCAAAATTGTGCAGAAAGTGGCAAAAAGGTGGCAAAAAAGGGTTAAATGTGGTAAAAATTTCAAAAAAAGGTAGCAAAAATGAGTCAAATGTGGCAAAAAGTTCCAAAAATGGATTAAATGTGGCAGAAAGTTCCAATAAAGGTGGCAAAAATGGGTTAAATGTGGCCAAAAAGTTCCAATAAAGGTAGCAAAACTGGGTTAAATGTGGTAAAAAGTTCCAAAAAAGGTGGCAAAAATGAGTTAAATGTGGTAGAAAGTTCCAAAAAAGGTAGCATAAATGGGTTAAATGTGGGGAAAATTTCCAAAAAAGGTAGCAAAACTGGGTTAAGTGTGGCAAAAATTTCCAACAATGGGTAAAATGTAGCAGAAAGCTCCAAAAAAGGTAGCAAAAATGGGTTGTAATTGGCCTAAATGGATTAACCATGTAAGAGGGTGGTAAAGATTGGATAAAAGTGATTTGAAAAAAGGGCAAAAGTGGCAAAAGGTGGCAAAATAGATCACAAGTAGCAGAAAAGTGGCAAAAAGGGTTAAAGTTTCTACAAGGTGTTAAAAGGGGGTTAAACGTGTAGGAAAAATGGCAAAAAATGGCCAGACAATAGTAAAGTTGTGCAGGAAGTGGCAAAAAGATGGCAAAAAAGGGTTAAATGTGGCAGAAAGTTGAAAGACCGATGAAAGACCGACAGTGAAAGACCTGCTCTTACTGAGCTGTGAAACAGAGACGGAGACAAAGGAGCTTCTCTCTTGGCTGCAATCAGGCACACACACACACACACACACACACACACACCCACACATGCACACCTTAGATTGGATTATCCAGAAAGTGATCTCTGTAAATGGAAGAATAAGGAGAAGGCAATACAGAAAAGAGGTTGAAAAACAGGAGGAAGGAATTGTATTGATTCTAACTTTATGACCACGGGGTGGAGGAGGGGCTAAAGGCACGCTGTAAATCCTTAATCATCAAAGTCCTGACATTATCGTCCCTTTTATATCCTTAAAATGTTTTGGAAATGATGATTTACTTTACTTAGAGTGCTCCTGAAAGTCTTAGTTCAGGGAACAGAAACCAAATAAGATATCTTGTTGCTCCTCACTGATGGCTGGAAGTGATTAATGGAGCCTCAAACAACTCGACTTCTTTTTTATGATGTAAGGAAGTGAACTAGCATCATATTTTAGTGCATTTAGAGTCATATTTTAATTAGAGCTGTCAACATTAACCCGTTAACTGTGATGGTGGTGGAGTTGTGAACCCAGAATGCAGACCAGAATGATGAGGTCTAACAGATTTATTGATAAACAGGTTTAGTGAAGGGAGGGGGATCCACAGGTCCGGGGTAGTGGGGGCTCCAAGGAGAGAGTGCCGTGGTGAGGTACTGGAAAAAAGGAGAGGCAGGATTAGCAGCAAGGTCAAACAAAGCACTACAAATATTCATCAACGAGTATCACAACAAGACAGCCTGAGAGCCGAGGTTACCACTGCCGAGTAGCTGGCAATACTCTGGCACTGAGGTGAGTCTCTGCAGGCTTCTTGAAGTGAGCTTGATTGAGACAGGTGTGTCCAATCAGCCTCAACGCCAGTGGGGGAAGGGAGCCTCAGAGGGAGCACAGTGAAGTTAGACACCACCACAACCAACCAGGAACGGGAAATTACCAACATGAACTTCAGCGAAGACGAGAATCACCACATTAATGCTCGTGATTAATCGTGAAACCTTTAGAAAATAACACCATTTAAGTTTGACCACAGCTTGCTCCCGTAGTCCTCCAGAGTGGATGTTTAGGTGCCTGGGGGCGAAGAGGTGAGAGGGTCAGACACAGCCAGCAGTGATGAGTGAGGAGACAGACCCTGGTCTGCTTAATGGTGATTTTCTGTTTAAAAAGCTGGAGTATGTTAGCGAAGATAAAACCAAAATAGTTGGTACATGCTGCAGTGATGAACCGTCTTTATACCGAAGCACAACCAGTCTGAAGTTCTACCTTCAGGCAGCCGTGTCAAGTAACTAAGTACAAATACTTCATTACCTTACTTAAGTTGAAATCTGGGGTATCTATACTCTACTGGAGTAATTATTTCTCAGCCACCTTTCAACTTCTACTCCTTACATTTCAAAATTAGCCACTAGCTACTATGGATTAATAGCTAATGTCATTGTGTTCAGAATTGCCATAAATGTGTCCATGCATGTTTCCAGCTAAGCACTCCCTGGATGTCAGAGCATGCTGGTGAGCTAACAGGAGCGTCTTTTGAGCAGAGCCTGCTACGCCAAGTAAAACTGTAGATCCATTTTACAGCAAACTGGTTAAATGTATGAAGAGTGTTCCCGACTGAACTGAGGTTTTTAAAAATATCATAAATGCATGACTGTGGTCTTAGTTCTAACTTCAATTTTTAACTACAGTGCAAAAAGGAAAAAGCTATGTCTACACTGGTGTGACTAGTTCTTCTATTGCCTGCTGCTTTATAATATTAAACTGATGACTTTTGAAAGATTATTTGCATAGTGCTATAAGAAATAAAACTGGCATTTTCTTCTCTATATAGTCAAGTTTTTATCTAACAATCAGCTCAAAATACATACTTGACTGTGTCATTGCCATAATGGGTTAGAAATATATTCAACATGTACATAACAGCTGTAAGTAGTATTTATAATTATTTTGATTTTTAAGTTACATTTCTTTATTTCCTAGTTTGTATTTATTCATTGTACCAACTGCCTGCTCTTTTGACTCTCTTGCATGCTTTGTTTACTCCAGTATTGCTGCTGTAAATTTGGAATTTCCCCTTGCAGGGCTAAAGGAATATCTTATCTTAAGTTAAAGTTAGATAGGGTCTTAACATGTATGAAGAATGTCTTGGATAAAGAATTAAAACATTTTGAATCTAATGTCAAATTTTCTGTATATGTTTATGTTGCTTTTACCCTCACATAAAGAAAATATCATTTTTCACTTCCCAAATCTTGATCAAAAATAACTGAGGACTTTGAGCAAACTTTAAATAGATAACTTGTATTTTACTTGTGTGCATTTATTGGCAGTAGTTGTACTGTGGACCGTTTATTTAATTTACCACAGGTGGGCTCCAATCATGTAGAAACATCTCAGCAAAGATCAAGAGAAATGGGAGGTACCTGTGCTACATTTGCACTGTTTTGTTTTTTGATCTGAATATGTATGCCAATGTGATATTTCAGTTTTCTTGTTTTAATTAGTTTGGGAAAAAAATAAAATTATGTTTTCAATTTATCATGATGGGTACCTGACTTTAGATTAATGAGAATAATAATCAATATTTTTGACTGTAGCATCAGGCTGCATTATAACAAATGTGTATGAGTGTAATGAACAGAACAACCAGCAGGTGGCAGCAAAGACCGCAACAGTCTGATGTCTACGGCAGTACGAAACGGGAGAAGAAGAGGGTGTCGCCATTGTTTTGGTCGGGGTGTTTTTCTGCTGACTGAATGAGAAAGAAGGGAAAAACCAAATATTTTAAAGGTTTAACTCCATTTTAACTACAAGGTGGGTTTGCTACGCCGATACAGAGATAAAAGAACATGATAGAAGAAACTAAGGCTGCACGTAAAATAAAAATCATTTATGTTCGTGTCGAGCTGAGACAGAAACTCAACAGTCGACGATTCTGTCTGGATATGTGGACATTATTAGCTCATCGACCTGTTTAGAATCGGTTAATGAATCTGATATGGACTCGATTAACCAGTCAAATATGTGATTATAATTTTGTTATAACAGCTTAATGTTTGATTCTCGTTTTTCCGCAGACCATCCTGGCAGAGTAAAATAAGAAAGACAGTACTGTCATTAAAAACAAAACCCTGGTTCATACTCAAGGAGAAATCAGACTTTATTGTTACTGTGGAATAAACGAGTAAGTCCTAATTATTTAACATTAAAGTTACGTCAAAGGTCCGCAGAGTAGCAGGTAAACTGAACTTCCTGGGTTTACTTTTAGCAGATTGGATTAAATCTGCCACCTTAAATGATTTGGCTCTGTCTGCTCTGAGGTTTTCATCATTAGCTCATCTAAACGAAAATTACGGCACTTCATGTACTAAGTACAAGGCTGCCATACTCAAGCAAAAGTACTGTAACCCTCGTTAAAACTAACAGTAGTAGGTGAAAGTACTGTTTTTAAAATGCTCTCAAAAACGTACAAGTACCCCAAAAAACTACTCAGTTACAGTAAATATAATCAGTTACTTTCCAGCCCTGCTCATCTCACTTTAAAAAACTAACTAACAGCTCAGTGGACAGGTCAAAAGTCATCGTTTTACCTTTTTTTTACTGCCCCCTTATTTCCTTTCAATTCAAAACGACTTTATGTTCCCTGGTTAGATTCATGCTATATCTTTGATTTACCTGAAGTTCACCATTTTCATTTTAAATAAATGCAGGTCTGTTATAGAAAGTTTATTACTTTTAGCTCAAGACCGTACAAAAAAAAATCCAAAAGGAAACAAAACAGTTTTTAATGCAAAAAAGTGAATTTCTAATGGGATGATTAACCATGATTAATTAATCATGATTTAGAAGTTTAATCATTTAACAGCCGTATTTCATAAATACTTTAATTCAGTGATACTCAAAGCGAGGCTCCTAAGCCACATGTGGCTCTTTTATGTCTTAATTTGTAATATTATTCCCACAGAAAACCTCAATAAAGAGATCTGACCTCAGAAATTATCCATTGCAAGTCACATTATGAGTTTGTTTCCTACACTTATGCAGTCAGCTTTATATGTCAGCTTTAATTTTTTTGTCTGTATATTTCCATTGCTCTTATTTGCAATTTTTTGCACCTTTTTTCCATTTTTTTGCCACTTTTAATCAGTTTTTTTTTACAGCTACAAGCCCATTTTTGCCACTTGTTCTTGCCTATTTTTGCTACTTTTATCCTGCTTTTTGCTATTTGCAATTTTTTTTGTCTTTTTTGCCACTTTCGCCCATTTAAGCTGCCTTTTTCTATTGAATGCCACTTTTTTTATTCACATTTTTGCCTCTTTTTGGTGCTTTTGCCCATCTAAGTCATTTTTCACCCATTTTTGCTACGTTTTTGCCACTTTTAGACCATTTTTGCCAGCTCTAACTCTTTTTTTTTTTGTCATTTGCCCCCAGTTTTTGCTACTTTCTGCCCCTTTTTTGACATTTTTTCCTCCCCATTTTTGTCACTTCTCACCTTTGTCATTTTATGCATATTTTGCCCCTTTTCACCTATTTTTTGCCAGTTTTTGACCATTTTTGCAACCTTTAACTTATTTTTTTTACCTCTTTAACCTGTTTTCGACACTTTTCACTATTTAGATGGTGGCCCATCTAAATTTGGCTCTCTGGTTGAGCAGGGTTAAGTAACACTGCTTTAATTAGTTAATATTCAAAATTATGATTAAAAATTTTATACTAAACTTTAATTTGATTTATTTGTACTCTATTTTAGCAAGTGAAACCAATGTGTTTTGTCTTTTGAGAGTCTTTTAAGAAAAAAAAAACTTTAAGTAAAAAAGAAAGAACAGCCATCCTGTAAAAATGAACATCTCTGTGAGATAAAAGCATGATATTGGTCAAAATAAATGATGCATACATAAATACCATGTTTTTGTGTTTCAGATTAGTCATCATGACGACCAAACATCGACTGATAACTGATTCGTTCAAGGTGGTGAAAAAAGCAAGGAAGGGGGGCAAACGAGAGAAGAGGTCTCCGTCTCCGCCTCCACAGAAAGGTAAGGAGTCTAGACCTGATCTAAGCCTCTCCCTGCCAGCATGTCCTTGTGGGCCTCACATGTGGGCTACAGTATGGGTCCCATGTGGGTTTGTCTGTAGGTTCTATGGTGGCCCCACCTGTGTGTGCAAGTGTGGACAAGCCTATATGAGTCCCATAAAGGCCCCATCTCTAGAGATCCAAGATGGATCCTACTTGTAGTAAACATGGGCAATCACAGGTGGGACCCCCATGGACAAACCCAGATGGGACCCATATTGTGGCCCGCATATAACCTGTCTGGGTCCCACATGGACATGCTGGCTGGGCTGCGATATGTACCTGCTGTACTCTGTCTCACACTGTGTTACTTTTTGTTTCAGGTCACTTGCAATAACTGTGACTTAACTAAAAAGAAAAGAAAATTTCGTTATAATTACAGCAGCAGTCGCTTTCTTCTCTTTCTGTTGCAGAGAATGAATCTAAATCAGTCAGAGAGGAGGAGCTTCAGCAGCTGCAACAGTTTGATCTGGATTGGAGGTTTGGGCCGTGCACAGGTAACGTTCCTGCTCAGTTACGTCTTTGCAAACACTGGGAATGTGTAACACCAAAGGTGTTGTCTTAAGTGTGATTCATTGGCTTAAATGATGGATGCATGATTAGTATGTTGGCTCCACCTAGCAAAATACATACTATCTGTACAGATTGGTCTTAAGGATCAACTCACAGTCATAGAGTCAGATGTAGCTCTTTAGCTGAGGATCTGACTGAGATCATGTACCAGTATCAGATCAGAATGAGCCTAGGGACAGTAAAATAAAACTAAGGATGCATGAGAATATCGGCATGATATCAGTTTCTGCAGAAAGAAAATGTCTGCTGATATTTCCAGCCCATATGTCAGTCATACATATCAGCAGTATAAATCATGTATCAGCCTTTAAATATGGGTTAAATGTACAAAAGTACCACCAGGTAAAGGTGTTTGCCGAGAGCATCACACACTGAAGGAGGCCCAGCGAGAGCCCTGAACATTTGAATGAAGCCCCAAACATTAAAAACCCCAGACTGTCTACTTCCTCACTCCTCTCTCAGCTCTGCTTGACTCAGCCTCTCTTTGCTTTGGAAAATCAGTGTTTTTTTTTTTTTTTTCAATCAAAAGGTGTTTATAAACCTGTATCGCCTAAAATGAGCTCAATGGCTTATCACATATCAGCAAAAAATCAATATCATGCATCCCTAATTAACACCTGAGGGAAAAGAAGGAGGAGCTGTGTAAAATTACTGAGGTTTATCAACTAACTATGGGGGAAAATTACAGCTGAAATCAAGGTTTAGTCATTGAACACAAGCAAAGAGAAGCAAATGTATCTTAACCTCTTAAGCCCTAGTAGGACAAAGTTTGGTCCTGCTCACCTTGATCCAAACAAACTTGCTCTGTGCATTCTACTTTTGCACAAAAAAATAGTCATGTTACACATCAAATTAAACAGAAGAAGCTCAGCTACAAGCCCAAATGAACTTTTTTTACCTACACCACAAACAACTCAAAAAGGACTCAAATCAATGACCACATATCAAAGTAGCCATGGCGCTACGTAGCAAGACACTTCCGCCCCCTATGGGATGGTCCCTGGTACTACAGACACAACATGGTCTCATTTGAAAGCCCAGCCTCTACTGAAGATTCTACTCATGTTTGTGCAGTTTCCATTTGTTTCAACAGTTTCTTTTAGTTTTTTGAACTTTATTTTTATTGTGTTTTTTTGTGCCATTGAAAATAAATCTGCTCCTCTTGGCGTCAAACTTTAGTCCCTTTATAAGACTTTCTTTGAAAGGGAACTATATGGAGGTCTGGGTGATTTGAGGGGGGAGAAAAGAATGCCATGATTCAGTGACCACCTATAATGGCATATGAGTAAAAAAAGTTTGATACCTGAGATTTTTCAAATGACAGAGACAGTGCCAAATTAGGCCAAGTTGTGCCCAAATGGCACAGGAGGGGATTTCGCCTGGATATTTTTTACTAAAATATCTCTTATTTTGTCCTGATAACCCTCTAGTGGCATGAAAGTTGAAAGAGGTAATGTCAAAATGTGGTGCTTTGGCCTACTGGAGATTTTTGGACTTCAACTGCATTATTTCTATGGGATATATATATATGCTAAAAGTGCAAAAAAAAAGAAAAAATTAGGCAAAAATGAAATTTTTCATTTGCCAACTTGATTCTCTCTGATCCAGTAACATATATACACATATTTACACTTCTGAACAAATTTCACAAGTGCCCTCTTCATTATTATACTTTGATCATTCAAATAGACCTTGTAGTTACAGAGTTATACTCACTTAAAGATGGGCTGTACATTTCAAGAAGTTGCCTAATAAAAGAGGCTTAACAGGTTAAACAAAAACCTGTGGGTTCAGTGTTTTTGGTTTCAAACAGCTACGAGCACATTCTAGGATTCTCAAAGTTTACAAAAATGTATTTTTTAGAACCTTTTCCCCTTTCTACAGAGAGTGAGAGAGCCATCAAACATTCATCTTCTAATTCTAATTCTTGTATAAACTGAAAATTAACCCCAAAATAAACCCTGATAATTAACAATTAACTGACTTTTTCTCAACTCTGCATGATTGGTGTTTTATTTACACAGTCTCCTACTTCAGCTGCTGCACAGCACTCCCAATCTCTCTGTTTCAGGTATCAGCCGGCTGCAGAGATGGGAGAGAGCTAAACTTCACGGTCTGAACCCTCCTGAGGAGATCAGAGAGCTGCTGCTGCAGACACAAAACGACCCCGAGTACAACCAGAGGTAATGCATGGGCACAAACACGACATTTCTGGAGCAGTTTGATGATGTATTTTAAAATGTCATGTCATCCTACTGCATAGTCCTAGTGTAGGCCGACCCTCATTTTAAATTTAGGACAGAATTTACACCCTTTAAGAATCTAAAATCTTCGATTTATTAGACAAGTGATACAAGAAAAAAAGCAACACTGCATGAGTCATTACAGACCAGAAAGGTAAAGAAAGTAACTCAAATTAATAACCATCGCTAGGACTTCAACAATGTCGTAAACTGCAGTAGAAGTATTTGAGCAAAAAAGAAGTTAGATCAATATATAAAAAACGAGAGAGGAGGACAAAAATTAGCAAAACAAAACCGCAAAAGAAGGGAACATTTAATGAAGCTTGCTGTGATGAGCTTGAGACTTTAATAAAGACCTCTAGGCTGTAAGATAAGAGCAAAAAGAGAGCAAAAATATAATGACCAGAAATTAGAAGTTGCTCATGTTGATACCTTAGGCATCCCTTTTAATGAACACACACATACAGTCGCTAGAAAAAGTATGTGAACCCTTTGAGATTTCTTGGATTTCTGCACAAATTGGTCATCAAATGTGTTCCGATCTTCATGAAAGTCACAACATTAGACAAACACAGTCTGCTTAAACTAATACCGCACAAAAAATTATATGTTTTCATGTTTTTATTGAACAAAACATGTAAACATTCACAGTGCAGGGTGGAAAAAGTATGTGAACCCCTAGGCTAATGACTGGTTGACCCTCCACTGGCTGCAATAACCTCAACCAAACGTTTCCTGTAGTTGCAGATCAGACCTACACAACGGTCAGGAGGAATTTTGGACCATTCCTCTTTACAAAACTGTTTCAGTTCAGCAATATTGGGGGGGGGGGTTCTTGGGATGTCTGGTGTGCATTGCTCTCTTGAGGTCATGCCACAGCATCTCAATCGGGTTGAGGTCCGGACTCAACTGCTTTGGGTTGTTGTCCTGTTGCATCACCCATCCTTTGTTGAGCTTCAGTTGGTGGACAGATGGACTAAAGTTTTCCTGCAAAATGTCTTGATAAACTTGGGAATTCATTTTTCCATCAATGACAGCAATCCGTCCAGGCCCTGAGGAAGCAAAGCAGCCCCAAACCATGATGGCCCCTCCACCATATTTCACAGTTGGGATGAGGTTTTGATGTTGGTGTGCTATGCCTTTTTTTCTCCACACATAGCGTTGTGTGTTCCTTCCAGACAACTCAGTTTTGGTTTCATCTATGGACAGAATATTTTGCCAGTAGTGTTGTGGAACATCCAGGTGCTCTTTTGTAAACTTCAAACGTGCAGCAATGTGTTTTTTGGACAGCAGTGGCTTCCTCCGTGGTGTCCTCCCATGAACTCCATTCTTGTTTAATGTTTTACTTATTGTAGATTTGTCAACACAAATGTTGGCATGTGCCAGAGACTTCTGTAAGTCTTTAGCTGACACTCTAGGATTCTTCTTCACCTCATTGAGCATTCTGTGCTGTGTTCTTGCAGTCATCTTTACAGGACGTCCACGCCTAGGGAGAGTAGCAACAGTGCTGAACCTTCTCCATTTGTAGACAGTCTGTCTTACCGTGGACACATGAACATCAAGACTTTTAGAGATACTTTTGTAACCCTTTCCAGCTTCATGCAAGTCAACAATTCTTGATCGTAGGTCTTCTGAGAGCTCTTTTGTGCCAGGCATGGTTCACATCAGGCAATACTTCTTGAGACTAGCAAATTCAACACTGGTGTGTGTTTTTTATAGGGCAGGGCAGCTTTAACCAACACATCCAATCTCATCACATTGATTGGACTCCAGGTTGGCTGACTCCTGGCTCCAATTAGCTCTTGGAGAAGTCATTAGCCTAGGGGTTCACATACTTTTTCCACCCTGCACTGTGAATGTTTACATGGTTTGTTCAATAAAAACATGAAAACATATAATTTTTTGCATGGTATTAGTTTAAGCAGACTGTGTTTGTCTATTGTTGTGACTTAGATGAAGTTCAGAACACATTTGATGACCAATTTATGCAGAAATCCAAGAAATCTCAAAGGGTTCACATACTTTTTCTAGCAACTGTATATCCGTAGGGGATATTTTCTACTCCTAGGAAGAAGTTTGGCACAACCAGGAGTCTTCCAAGAGCTAGACGCCCATTGCAGTTGGGGGAGAAGGGCCTCAGTAAAAGAGTTGACCAAGAACCTGATTGTCATTCTGGCTAAGCTCCAGAGATTCTGTGTGGAGGTGACAGTAACTTCCAGAAGGACAGCCATCACTGCAGACCTCCACTGATCTGGACTTTATGGCAGAGTGGCTGGACGGAAGACTCTCAGAGCAAAATTACACAAAAGCCTGCTTAGAGTTTGCAAAAACATCAATTTGTGAACAATCAAGGCTGAAAATTAAGAAAAGCTGATTGCCAACATGCACAGTTCTTCACATCTGTATGATGTGTCAGTGAGCAAACACAAAGATTCCTCCGTCTGTTCGGGGTTAAGGGGGCTGAAGTAGATGTTCTAGATGAGTATATTTTGACATTAATTTGAAAAATTAAACAAAGAGGCCTAGTTGGCTATATTGAAGGGTTTAGATTTAAACCACATGCTAAGAGAACTCGTGCAAACCTGGTGCAACAAACTGCTGAATTCCTTTGTGTTTGGTAAATGTTGTGTTATGTTTAATGATGATGTTTGTCTTCTTTGTCTTTCAGCCTGTGGAGGGAATATCCTTTGTAAAGAAGATATCCAGAGAGAGAACAACACATCCAGACTTGGGGAAACTTCATTTTTATCCCCACAAATCACTGTGGTCTTTTATATTTGATTTTATAAAGTAGAAAAAGAGAGAAAGAAAACTCTAAAAAGGAGCAAAGAAGAGAGTGTTCCTTTAGAACAGAGACAGAAGAATGTTAGAAACCATGGCTGTTTGTGAACTCATTTATCCTTTTAATAACCTTTTAATTAAAAAAAATTAAGAAATGTTGTTTGTGATGTTTTGTATAGAAAGGGAAGATAAGGGGGGCTGCAGGGTGAACAAATACCAAATATCTCTTTATGAATCGGATTAAGCTTACACATCAGTTACACAATAATGTAAAAATATGCACCCCAAAAGGTAAAAACAAATGGATGTATTAGTAGACGAGCTTTAAATGGAACTTCTGTGAATGGATTCAGAGAGATGCACTCCAAAAAAGGGGGGGCTTAATATGAGATTAAAAAAAACTAAATTTGAGAAGAAAGGTACTCAAAACTAGTGAAATGATCTGTCCATGCAGTAAGATAATTTGACTTGAAATAAGATTGTTAAATCTAGAAATAAGTTGGCAGAACCCTTCAAAGGGCTTGAAATAAGCAGAAAATGCTGTTTTTAAGCTGAGATTGCTTAAAACTGAGCTTCCTACAGCCTAAAAATAAGTCATTTTACTAAATGTAAGCAAATTAATTTCTTGCTTTTAGCAAATTAAGCCAAAAAACTATAGCGATATACTAAAATGTAGTGAAAAAATATTTAAATATTAGTAATGTATGATTTAGCTGTCTTAAAACAAGTTGGTTCATCTTGAAATAAGTCTAAATCCTGTTAAAACTTCAAACCAGTCCATATTTTCGACCATCTTAATGTTTCTACTAAAATCAGGCTTTATAAATTCTTTCCAATGTTGTTTTAACGTGTTTGAGGTCAGAAGTATTCAGCTTGATGAATTGCATTTTTTTATGCTTTTTGTGTGATTCTTAAATCAAGTAACTCGAGTTTGTTACTGAATCTTGAAACAAGATCTGTTTTGATGAGACTGTGGGTGAGAGAACTGATTTAACTTATTTTAACGGTTATTAACTGAAGGACTTCCTGATTAATTGAGACAAAAACGATATTATCATGCTTGATTTAAGATTATACTGTAACGTTACACACTAAAAATAAGAAATTAACTTTTAAAACAAGATAAATTGTCTAACACTTATTAATCTAACTTTGTAAATCTTGGTAAGCAACAAATAATTTGCAGTGTGCAGCATATCTGGTTATCATAAATCATCCACCAATAATACTTTTACTATTATTAGTCATTATTTTTATACCTCTGGTCCAGTAATAGTCCAGGACTGGCGACCACCAGATCAGTCACCCAAGCCAGTGTCACTCAACCCAAGAGCCTTATTTAGTTCTGTCATATAGTTCAATCATGAGCCCCCAAACCTGACTATGTAGACCACAGGTGTCAAACTCAAGGCCCGGGGGCCAAATCCAGCCCATGGAACAATTAAACCTGGCCTGCAAGATCATTTCATATTTGTAATCTAACTGGCCCACCAGTATGAGGTCTGCAGATTTCCTCCAGTATAATAATGTAAACTTCAACTTGATTATTTAAAATTTCCTTGTTAAGCCAAAATCTGAAAAAGTAAAGAGTGATAAAGATTTCATAAAAAGTTAAGAACGTGGGGAAAGAAATTAATTTGTTTTTGTTTCATATTTTCAAATTTGCATCTCAAGATTACGACTCAAACTTATGATTTCGACTTTTCATTTCGTGCTTTGACCTTTTCAACTCAGAATTTGGACTTTATCACATTTTTATCTTTTAGATTACCAATTTCAAATTTTAAGTCATATTTTGACATTTTCAACTCCTTACTTTGGCTTTTAAATCCCATATTTTGACTTTTAAAAACATGATTTCAATTTTTTTCTCAAATTTTGACATTTTAGATGACTCATTTTTACTTTTTATATCATATTTTTACCTTTTACACTCCCAATTTTAAATTTAAGTCATATTTTTAAATTTTCAAGTCATTTTCAATTATAGCTCATATTTTGACATTTTCAACTCCTAATTTTTGGTTTTTCAATCCCACATTTTGAACTTTAAAACTCACAATTTAAAATTTTAAGTTATATTTGGACTCTTAAACTCATGATTTCAAAATTGATCTCATATTTTCACCTTTCACACTTGTGATTTCAACTTTATCCTCATATATCTGGTCTTTAAAACATTTTTTTCTATTTTTAATTTAGTGTTCTGATCAGGGGTGCACTGATTGCAATTTTCTGGCCGATCACCGATCTTTAAAAAGCCTGACCTGCCGATTCCGATTTTGGCCGATACCGATTTTTTTATAACTGACATCATACACCTTCAATGTTCCAATCTTATTTTATTGAAAAACATTGAACAGTACCCATGAAACAATACAAACTTGTTGTTTTAACTGCACATGAGGTAGTTCTCTCAAATACAAATGAAAGTTTAAAGCATTGCTGTCCAAACTACTAAATTATATCAGTTCCTTTAGTCTTTCATTTTTCACATTTTAGTAGGTAGAGGCATATGAAACCGATCTTATCCACCGATCTTGTTTACAAGGATCGGCCGATTGCAGATCTCCCAAAATTAAGGAAATCGGGGCCAACACCGATTTTGGCCGATCGATCGGTGCACCCCTAGTTCTGATCTTTTGAACTAATAAATTGGAATTTTTTTTTTTTTTCAGATTTCAGCCTTTAAACTTATTATAACATTTTTGAATTTCCAGTCAGTGCTGTTTTTTCATATTTTATTGCTGGTGAGAATGAGGTTATGGTTAAAATGTTGACCCTGTTTGGCCCTCAGCTTAGACCTGAATCCCGAATCCGGCCCCTGCTGTGACTGAGTTTGACACCCCTGATGTAGACTGATGGCCGGAGAGATCCAGGACACAAATGGGTTTGTCAAGTTGGAGTCTGTTCCTCTTAATGTAATCCCCACACCGACTCTCAGATGTGCAGCTTTACATATTTGTGTTTCTGTTTTTCTACATCTTCCCTTCAAGTCCCTTCAGCATATCCTGGTGACCGCTAAAGGGTTTGGGACCACATTTGGAAAAACAAAAAGCTCCACTGTATTAGGCTGCATTATTTGTTAAATGAAAACTTGAAGGCTTTCCAAAATGTTTTGATGCATTTATTACTCACAGTAAATCTTTATTTTTTAAAATGTAGGTTCAGATTCATTCAGACCTGTTACCCAATTTTCTCTCAGTGAATTTGTGGAGGTAGATCTGGCTTTCTCTGTTAACCTTTAAGTGGATCTTTAGTTGGAAAGGTTAGACACAGCTGCTCTTGCTAATGGCCCTTAGTTTTCTCCATCAAAACACAACTATTCCAGGTAGCTTGATATCTTTTTTTACGAAGCTTTATCAACATACCTTTGTACCAGTGATACTGAACGTGTGGCTCTGGAGCCACATTGGCTCTTTTGTCATTATTTGTGGCTCTTTAATGTCTTAATTTAGAATATTATTCCCCCAGAAAACCTTAAAAAAGGGGAAACTTTTTTTGCTCTTTTTCACAATTTTTTGCCACTGTTCACCCATTAGAGCTACCTTTTGCCATTAAATGCCACTTGTTTCCTATTTTTTTGCCACTTTTATCCAATTTGTTTGCCAATACGTTTGCCATTAAATACCACTTGTTTCCTATTTTTTGCCCTTTTTTGCCACTTATTTTTGCCTCTTTTATCCCATTTTGCCCATTTAAGGTACCTTTTGCCATTAACACTTCTTAACACTTCTTTCTGACCCTTTTTGCCCAGTTTTGTCATGTTTCACCCATTTTTGCCACTTTTATCCCATTTTTGCCCTTGTCACCATTTTTTGCCCATTTCAGTGATCTTTTGCCATTAAATACCACTTGTTTCCTATTTTTTGGACACTTCTTTTTGACACTCTTTTGCCCAGTTTTGTCACTTTTATCTAATTTTTGCTGCAGTTATCCCATTTTTCACCACTTTTTGCCCATTTAAGCTACGTTTGCCATTAAATACCACTTGTTGCCTATTTTTTTGGACACTTCTTTTTGACACTCTTTTGCCCAGTTTTGTCACTTTTATCTAATTTTTGCTGCAGTTATCCCATTTTTCACCACTTTTTGCGCATTTAAGCTAACTTTTGCCATTAAATGCTAATTGTTTCTGGTTTTTTTCACAATTTTTGCTGCTCTTGACTGCTTTTTGTCTATTTTAGTCACTTTCCACCCATATTTTCCCACTATTGGACCATTTTTGCCACCTGTAAATTATTTTTTTGTCACTTCTCAGCCATTTTTCTATTTTATTACCCTTCTTCCACTTTTTCTCCCAATTTTTCGCCCCTTTTCAAACATTTCTGTTGCTTTTTGACCATTTTTGCCACCTTTAGCTTACTTTTAACGCTACTTAAACCATTTTTTTTGCCACTTTTCACCACTGTGGCTCTTGCAAAGGTATTTTTCAACAGTTTGGCTCTTTGGTTGAGCAGGGTTGAGTAACACTGCTTTGTTCAAATCCTCATTATAGTCATTATTTATTATTTGTTTAAAATATTAAACTGTCGAGTAATTCTGGCAACCTTCTGCTCTCTCCTTTACTTTGTTTTTTGTTTTTATATAATGTGTCAGGCATTATTTGTATTGTAATGATCAATACATGACATGGTGTGGTATGATTATAAGTCCCCTCTTGGGTTTCCCTACCTCACCTGCACAAAACCGCCTATGTACTTTCCTTGTAAAAGTTGTGCTCATGTCAATTGTTACTTCTCATATGCAAGCACTTTTTTCACCCTCTTATTTAATACTTAATTTTGTAAAATTGCAACATAGGGATGCTTAAGTTGCTAACACATAATAATACTGTAATTTAAATTTTGCCCATATTCAGAAAGCTCATAGCCAGCATTAATAATTCTGTAATAAACAGAAATATCTTTAAATGGTTTTATTTGCTTTAAAGAGTCTACAAGAAATGAAACAATCCTTTTTTCCCATGCATGCTCACAAGATGAAAAATTTAAGAATCACTCAAAACCATCTGTTTTAAATTGTTATTCTTTAAACTTAATAATTTATTCATTAACATAGTAATTTACAAATTTCCACTGAAAACTTAAGTTGATTGAAAATACAATCCACGGTCTTCTAATGTTGATAAATGAGATAATATTTCAGAAGGATGGCTGTCCATTGCTCCCAGGCGTATTTTTGTGCCTCTAACAAAATTGGATTGTTCTGGTATGACGTCAAATGAAAAAAACTGAACTCTGATTGGTTCACATGTCGATCAGTTAAGCCACAGCAGACGCACTACACGCTGATAGGATCAAGAGTGCAGGGACATATTTAAAGGGCGGGACGTTTTCACAGGCAAGCTTCCAAAGGGCGGGGTTTGAGAGAACGCTACAGGCTGATTAGATGATTGGTTACGTCATTCTGATGTCTGCGCCTCCCATTGGTTCATTCTGAGTTCCGTTGGGTCTGCGCGTTGGCCAAGTCCGCTAATCACGGTCGGTACGGGGCGTCATGTCAAGTTAGACAGAACTAGCAACACAGATACAGGAAGTGACGCATTTTTTCTTTCACACAAAGATGGAGGGCGTTAAACAGCAGTTTTTCTCCTCTTGATTGTGCTGTTAAACAGTTTTTGATAAAAACGTTAAACACAGTTTCATTTATTTTCCCCCATCATTTATCAAGTTTGTAAAAAATTAACAAATTTCAATATTTTTAGAAACAGGTGTTTAATTTTAGTATTATTTCAATGATCAATAGTATCAAAAGGTGCAAAAGTTTAATAACACTGCATTTATTACCTCCGCCAAGGAGGCTATGTGATTGGGTGGGTTAGTTTGTTTGTTTGTTTGTTAGTTTGTTGGCAACATAACTCAAAAAGCCATGGACAGATTTTCATGAAATTTTCAGGAAATGTCAGAAATGGCATAAGGAAGAGCTGATTAGATTTTGGGACTGATCTGGATCACCATCTGGATTCAGGATTTTTTGTAAAAAGATTCTATACTATTGGGAGATAGGGCTAATGGTGGAGGTCTGCGCTGTTACCACTTTACACCAGGAGATGGTGGACATGAGTAACTTCAATTCCAGCAGCATTTTGTGTGTGTTCCTATTCAAAGTTTTGGAGTTTATAGAGTTTGAAAGACGCACGCCCGGTTGAGATGAGTCGGAGCGTAACAATGTTACTCACAAATACTCACAATGCTGGGAGGAATAGAGGAATATTCACCCTCTGCCATGACTTCCAGTCGTCCGGTGAGACCATGGGTGAGAGTGTCAGTGCATCAGTTGGCACCAGCAGGCAACACTTTCACTACGACAGTCCACACGTAGCGAAGCCAAAGATTTGCCTCACCGCATGTCCACCTCGGCGGGGAGGGAGCAATCAGAGAATGCTGTGGTCAGGGGCACATGGGGACGGGTCCAGGAATTTTTCAAAGGATTCTTCACTATTGGGAGGTAGGGCTAATAGCGGAGGTCTGCGCTCTCCGAGTGCTTTTCTAGTTCAATAAGAGATTCTGTGTTTTTTTTTTCATTGTTTAGTGAAAAAAAGACCTGTGGGTCTCCTTTTCCTCTTCCCTGCTCTTTGTTTGGATGACAGTGCCACAAATGTATGGTTTGTTTCGTTTGATAAAGGGCAGTGTGAATGCAAACCAAGGTTAAAATACTTTTGGACTTTTCATTAGTTTCTACTTTTATTTCATTGTCACTTTCTGTGTTTGATTTCAGTCTAGTTTTTATTCATTTTGACTGCTGGTTTAGTTTAGTTTTTATTTTGCAAAAATGCTTTGTTTTAGTGTAGTTTTCATTATTTTTAGTGTTCGTTTTTTACAAATAGATGTCGGACCGAGTGAGCATATTACATTGTTAAAAACATATTCACACAGGCTACTCTTCACTTATTTTATTTATTTAAAGATATCAGATTTTCATTCTATCGCAAGAGAATGGTTTTACTTTGAAAGTACAAACCGGAAATTGTATTGTTGAAGTGTCCGGCTTGTTGGATTTTGGATGCTGAAGGCTGTAGGCAGAATATTACTGACCTATAGACTGTCCGTTAAGGGTTTATTATATTCTACTGCCTGTGTAAATTAGCCTTGAGCCACATTGAATGAATATTTGCCTTAAATAAGCCTTATTGTTTTTTCACCTGACATTTTTACGTCGCTGGAATCAGAAACTGCCTCCATGAAAATATCGTCCTGATGGTTTTTCTCACTCATGAGCTGCTGTCACTGGATGTCTAAGCTAGGATAGGATTTTGTAAAAACTATTTTTAACGTATTTCTGAGCCTTTGTGATCGTCGCTGCTGAGAAATAAATCCATGGTGCTGTGATATAACCTCTTATTTAACTGTAGGGATAGTGGACAGGCGTGGGACAACGCACGAACAGCTCTGGTAAGCAACCTGTTCATCTCCGAGGATTAACCGTTAGCTTTAAGCTAGCCGCTCACCTACACATGCATTAATGTAGTTCACGAGCTAGCTACCGGTGTAAGGGTTTTAGGAGTGACCGTGTTAACCGGAGACTAGTAGCAGAGTGGTTGTCGTTGTTCAGTCAGACGGAAAGTGTCCTAACGTATGCCTCTGTGTGTAGTGTTTGATTTTACCGTCAGAAGTACACATTTCTGTAATGAGAAACTAATGGGACACTTAACGTTGTGACTACGACAACCACAGTCGTATTTAGGATGAAAGTCACCGGTTAACACGGACAGTCCTTATACCGTTACACCCGCTAGCATCTAGCTGGATGGAGGACTCTCTGTTGTTGTTGTGGCAGTTTTACCTCCCATCATTAGGAAATATGCCTGATAAGGAAATTCACATTAGTGACATCACCCATCAGTCGTGAGAAGCGTTTCTGTCCGTATTTGAGCGGAGGACTGGAAAAACGTTAAACATCTCCATATTTTTAACACCACACCGTAACTGCAGAACCATTCTGATAAACGTTAAAAACAGAAAAAATAGCAATGGCAGTGTTTCTGTGTTCAGTTGTTGCTCATGTTTTGCACAGTTCAGATACTGGGTAGGATTTTGTCCGAGTTTAGGTTTTTATTGAGTGTCTAGGACAGGGATGTCAAACTCAAGGCCCGGGGGCCAAATCCGGCCCGTGGTACATTTACACCCGGCCTGCCAGATATTCATATTTTTATTTTAACTGGCCCACCAGTATGAAGTCTGCAGATTTCCTCCAGGATAACAATGTAATCTTAACCATACCACTGAAAATATCTGTTTTAAGTCATAAAAACAAGAAAGAGGGAAGAGTTAGAATGATTTGGTAAAAAGTCAGGAATGTGGGGAAAGAAACTTGTATTTTTTTCATTTTGTATTTTGTAATTTGCGTCTCACAGTAATGACTTTAAGTTATGGTTTTGACTTTCATCTCATATTTTGAACATTAAGATTCACCATTTTAAATTTTTTAGTCATATTTTGACGTTTTAAACTCGTGAATAAGAATTTTATTTTACATTTTGACATTTTCAGCTTCTGACTTTGAATTTTAATCCCAAATATTAACCTTTTCAATTCAAAATCGTACATTTTTAATCTCATATTTGGACCTTTATAACTCAGTCTTTTGAATTTTATCCCATATTTTCACATTTTAAACTTATGATTTAGATTTTTTTTTCATATTTTGACCTTTTCAACTCCTGATTATAACTTTTAATCCCAAATATTGACCTTTTAGATTTAAATTGGGGTTTTTTTTTTATCTCATCTTTTGACCTTTTCAACTCATAATTTTGTGTTTTGTCTCATATTTTGACAATTTAAAGTCATGATTTTTAAAATTGTATTAATTTTTGGACCTTTTAAAATAATTCTTTTTATTTTATCTCATATTTTGACATTTAAAACTCGTGATTTTATCATTTTACAGCATATTTTGACATTTAAAACTCTTAATTGTGAGTTTTAGCTCATCTTTTGACCTTTAAACCCATAATTTTGTATTTTGTCTCATATTTTGACATTTAAAAGTCATGATTTTTAAAATTTTATTCTTCTTGTTACCTTTTAAAGTATTGTTTTTTATTTTATCTCAAATACTGACCTTTGAACTCATGTTTTTTTATTTTATCTCATTTTGACATTGAAACACGTGATTTTATCATTTTATATCATACTTTGACATTTAAAACTCATAATTGTGAATTTTATCTCATATTTTGACCTTTAAAACTCATGAATTTGAATTTTATTTAGTTCTTTAACTCTTAAAATCCTGATTTTAACTTTAGACTTTCTTATCTCATGTTTTGTCTTACGTTTTGTTTTCCCCTATAATCCTTTAGCAGTGAAGATGAGGTTGACAGTTCATGGAAAATTCGGACCCAGTTAGGCGCTCAGGTTAGACCCAGACTCAGCCCCTGCTGTGATTGAGTCTGACATCCCTGGTCTAGGACAATGGTGCTTACCTGATTTAGCCTCACCTGCTTAATGAGAGATGGAGCTCAACAGAGCCTGCCCACTTTTTCAGTGACTTTGATTCTAGGTGAAAATTCACCATTGGAGTTTCCCATAGGCAGTTCACAAAATCATTATCACAGCTCTTTGAATGATGAACCAAGCTAACCAACTACCTGACTATCATAATTATTGAACATTTTATTTGGTACAAAAGTGGTATTTGAAGTGGAGATAAAGGCAAGTTAATCAGATGATCGCAGTAGTAAATTAATAAATTTGTTTAACTTCTCATGAAAACTAGTGCTGAACAGTTTTGATTAGAGCTGGGCAATTGATCCAAAATTAGATTAAATTGCATTATGGCCTTTGCAGAAGGTGCGATATTTCTTTAACCTGACATTTGTGTCAAGTAGCAGTTTAAAACTGTTTTCCATAGCAGAGATGTTATGTGTTACAGATCATGCAGTCATCCACAGGCAATTTTTTAGAATAGTTTACAAAAATCCCACTTTTTTGTACTTTTTCTTATAACATATGAAAATGAAAATGAAATGAAAACTCCCTTCAATACATCATTTCCTATCGCATTTGCAATACGGGTCAAAATCATCACAATTAGATGTTTTTCAAAATTGTTCAGCTCTAGTTTTATCTAATATTGTGTTGGTTATTATATAGAATGACTTATTGCTTGTGTTTGCTGGAAGAAAAACATAATATAAGGAACTTAAGAAGTAATTGCATATCAAACTGCAATTGCAATGCTGGGGGAAAAAAAGTCGCAATTAGATTATCTTCCTAAATTGTTCAGCCTAATTTTCATAAAGAACTTCCAACTGTTATTATTTTGACTCATATTGCAGATGTAATGTGAATTGCTGTATTGAAGAGAATAATCATTGTTGATGTCATTTCGGTTTAAATACAAAAAAAAACCATTTACAAAATAAAGAAATGTACGTGTTTTTGCAAAAGGATGCTTCAGTGGTTGCATGATTTGTAGAGCATAAAATCTGTGCGGCAAAAGAGTTTCACACATTTCAAGTCAACGAAATATTGCAACTTCTGCAATTTGAATATTTGAGCAGGATGTTTTGCAAATCAATCTTAATGTAGATTAATTGCCCAGCCCTAGTAGCTACCGAGGAGTTGAATTTTAACACGTGATCTTTCCTTATTGTGAAAAAAAAAATGAGAATATAGATCTCCTACTAGGTTGTTCAGATTTAGTCACAACTTTATAATGAAATGAAATGCATCAACTATTGTTGGATGTGATGTGTAATTATTCTCTCTGTGTGCCACTGTGTAACCAACAGAGGTGGAATTTCCACCCTGGGTAGAAGACGTGCACATATTTCATTAAGAGAACAAAGGAACTCTATATCCCACAATCCAGTGGGAATCATGTCATTCCTTGTTAACAATTGTTTTTAAAGCTTTTAAACCACAGCTGTAGTTTTTTCTACACTTGTCTTTATTGTTGTGCCAAGACTGGAGTAAATCCCATGACCAGGACATTGAGGACTGTAGCCTCTGTCCACTATCCACTGAGGCAAACCAGCACCCATTTCCTCTTCCTTTTTTGATGCAGTGCAGGGTCATGTTTGTTTGTCAACGTCAGCTCACACCCTGTGGGTAGTAAATAATCTCCCTTGGGTCTGTCTGTCTCTGTGGGTCCCAGTTTGTGTGGTTGCTTGGTTATTGAGTTCATTTCATTCCCCAGTTGAATTATCTTTATAGCAGGAGCCATGAAAAACATGAAAGAGGCGTCTTTGAAATGCAGAAACCCTTTAAAACTGTCCCTAGACTTATTTTTATTCTAGATGACTTCAGGTCCATTGTTTAACTTTACCCAAGTAATATATAATAAATATCATGATGACTAATTTTGAATGTAAAAACACACATTCCAAGTTTAAAATTAAGGACAGTATGAATGTTAAAATAACAGTTTAGCCAATTTAGTGGCTCAGAGTTTGTCTAACAGGTGACTTCTCCTGAGCAGCAAAGTTTGATTCAGGATACCAGGATTAGGCAGTGTCCAGTTTTTAATACCATTAAACCTTTTCCAAATATTCCTGCACTGTGTGCTGATAAAATGATTTAAAGTTACAATATAAAAGAAGCAGGTCAGACCAAGCACTTGTCGGTCTTCTGTTGAGAAGTGTGCGGCTTGTTTCATTTAATCCCTTTAGAAAAAGCTGCTTTTACTGAGTGTGAAAACACAATAAGGACACCTAGCATTTTTTTACAAGGTTGCTTTAAGTGATTTGTAGTTATAGTGTTGCTCACAAACTTCACTGGTGCTCTGAGTCACATTAGAGTGGATGATCAAATGAAGCTTTGTTTCTTTTTTAACCTTTTCCTGTTTGCCCGCTGGAGTTCTGAAACATGCCCCTCTCTCTTTCTGTGCATTTTTAGGAAAATAACCAAGCAATATCAAAAAAGTAAGGTAAATAGTATCAGCCCTGTGTTTTTACAACCAGTGCATTTACACCTACATTGTTAACAGAAGTTCTGTCATCACTTTTATAACATCTTCAAACACAGACTGTGATGCTGCTGCTGGAAACAGACATAAGACATTATGATAAACATGCACATGATGGTCATTAAAGGGACACCATGTTTGTATTTTAATACCTTGGAATATGGTATTACCACCTGACCTTATTGAACAGAACAGGTCAAGACTGTTTACTGATATCTGTCTATGCCTTATTATTTTCTTAGTGCAGATGTTTGTTAAACTGAGTCAGTGGTGAAAAATGATTGTACATTTTGTACTGTATAGTTTTCGGTGGCTGAGTTGTAGCTGCGGTATTTCTGGTGCTGATGTTGCTCTGTCTTCTCTCGCCCCCCTTCATAGTGATGGATAATGCTCATACTAAGACGGTGGAGGAGGTTTTGGGCTTCTTCACAGTGAACGAGTCTACAGGTCTGAGCTGTGAGCAACTGAAGAAGAACAAGGAGAGATGGGGACCAAATGGTATGAATGCAAATGAGTACTTTTCTGATCTGCATGTCATTTAATCTCTTCAAATACAGCAAACTAAAGGCAGAAGCTATGACAGTAGATCTTGGTGCAGTAAAACTAAAGGTTAAAAACTTTTGATCAGCCTTGCATTGTTGAAATTTTCCTGTATGATATATGTAATATTTTCTTAGTGAAGAGTAATGCTCTATATTTATGTTGTGAAAGCCCAGTTTGTAATGATCTTTTTCTATAATTTTCTTTCCTCACAGAGTTGCCAGCTGAAGAAGGTAAGTTATCGCTCTTTTAATTTTTCATACTTCATTATTTTCTTTTATTCTGTTTGTTTTCTGTCTGCCTCCTCATTATATTAATGCAGTTTGTTCTGTCTTTAGCTCTAAATCTTCATTTAATTGAACCCCATTTTTCTAAAATACAAATTGAGTTAGAGAATGAGGTTAGTATAATTTACGGTGGGTTGATTTTTATTTTAAAATGAGAAATTCAAGGTCAAGAAACTAGATGTTTCCCATTCATAAACAGGGGTTATGAAAAATGAAAACAAACTTTTTTTTTCTTTTCCGACTCTCATTTTTGCTTTTCTGTTTCTCAATTTTCATTTTAATGTTTATGAAAACCAAAATGCAGATCCCTGAGGCTGCAACATTCTTTTTTTTGTTAAAAAAAAAAAAATTAAAGTTAAGATCAACGTTAACATTTTTAAAAGAATGATTTTTTTCATACAAATGCTGATTTCCCATACTTAGGACTACTTGTGTTTGGACAACTGTCCGTATTTTTTCATATTACAATAAAAATCACAGATATAAGAATTATCCCAATGATATGATGCATCCAACTAACCTGGTATGGATTATTTTATCCACAATATCATGCTTTAATCATCCGCTGAACCGAACTCTACCTGCAAACAACCTTAACGCCGTGTGGAGGCTCTTCAGTGAGCATGGAGCTTCGTAGCGCTCTCCAAGGTGCTGAACCTGCTGCAGAGAGCAGACAGGAGGCTGTGCAGGGCTCTCCTTTTCCTCCTGACTAATTACACAGATAGATTGTTCTAAATGGTATTCTTAAGCACAACTATCCAACAGGTGCCCCCTGTCAACCAATTACTGTCTGTAAAACACATTACAGGTCACCATGTTCCTCAGGGCTACACCTAAGCATACTTTAAATCAGTGGCACTTTATATCCAGGGATCTGCTTTAAAGACAGACCTGTGATCCTGCCCCTCTGCCATATTTTAAAAATTAAATGACATTGGCGTGTTGCTTCCTCAGTGTGTGGTTTTGCATTGCATAATTTTGTTCTGGGCACAAATAAGGACATGTAAAACAAAGTTTAGCTCTCTATTCAACAATCATGGTTCTTGGTTTTCTGTTATGTGTGGGTTTAATCTGGTCAGCCATATTCTGTTGTCTCCACAAATGACATATGTTTTTACCTCCACCAAGGAGGTTATGTGATCGGCAGGGTTTTGTTTGTTTGTTTGTTTGTTTGTTTGTTTGTTAGCAACATAACTCAAAAAGTTGTGGACGGATTTTGATGAAATTTTCAGGAAATGCCAGAAATGGCATAAGGAAGAGCTGATTAGATTTTGGGAGTGATCTGGATCACCATCTGGATCCAGGAATTTTTTGAAGTATTCTTTACTACTGGGAGATAGGGCTAATGGCAGAGGTCTGTGCTCTCCCAGTGCTTTTCTAGTTAGCTTCTGTAGTTCATCTGCTAACTTCTTTTTCTTTAAATTTGGTTAAAGTTGACAGATAAGAGTTTATCAGGACCTGCTACTGATGGAATTGTTTGAAATGGCCAGTATTTACCAGCACAAGTTCATGCAGGACACAGTGGTCGTATACCCAGCAGTGATCAGTAGGGCTGGGTATTGCTAAGAACCTCACGATTCAATTCGATTTCGATCTTTTATGGTTGCGATTCGATTCGATATCGATTCAGTATTGATTTAAATGCTTTGATGTTGATTCTGTAAGAAGTAGAAATACACAAATGACCTGTTGACAATTTTTAATAATTATTTTCATGCCCATGTGAACATATGTGGTAGGTCACCTCACATTTTTGAGCAATAAAACATCTGAAAAAAATGTTTGCACAATAATAACTTATTGGGCATAAGGAGTACAAAAGTAAAAAACATGCCAGTTCTGTATAAACACTGAAAAAGTAAAGTGCATGTAAACTTTAATAATATTTCTTTCCTCTTGGAAATTGTGATAAACCTCACATAACATGGTTATGGTTGGTTGTTGTTTGGTCAACAGCGGCCTCCGTCCATACATCGCAAATAACACACACAGCGACCCCCACTGCCCAGGAGGTGAATCAATTCAGAGGATTTGCTGAATCGATATTGGATTGAGGGGGGAAATATTGCGATGCATCGATTAATCAATGTTTTTACCCAGCCCTAGTGATCAGCTGACAACCAGCTGATCCTAATTATCGTCTCCCAGCTACCACAGCCAATCACACTTCTTTCTCTCAACACAGCTGTGTATCTAAATATGGTGTCCTTCTCACTAATCCCTGCTTGCATTAATACTGATGTGTAACCTCCTCCACCCTAGCCTCCTCTTTTATTGCATAAGGCTTGTTGCACCCTCAGATTCAGATTCATGCTACTATGGAGCTAATGTTATTGTATTCAATACACATTGTCATAGATTTGTCCATCCATATGGGTGTTTTCAGCTACGCTCTCCTTGAAAGTCAAAGCATGCTGCTTGACAAACCCAAGGAGCAACTTTAGAGCAGAGCCTTCTCTGCCAAGTAAAACTGTATGTCCATTTTTGCAATAAAATTGTAAAATGTATGACAAGAGTGTTTCTGGCTGAAATCTAGGTCCTAAATAATTTACTTATTTAATGGGCAGTATAGAACAACACTGCTAAAAAATAATACTGCTAAAAAATGAAAGGCACACCATTTTGAATCCAGCCCTAAATAGATGGTTAAAATGGTTTTCACAGACAGTTTTTATATTATTTTGGTCTCCAAAAATTATATAATACAAGCTCCAGTTAAAGGATTTATTTTGCAACAAGGGAAATTTTGAGCAAATATGATCTTCCTCAGACTCATAATGTATAAAGAGCCACCATCTTTAATATATATTGACAAACATGTCATAACATTTTGATTTTCCGCATAAAACTTGGCGAAATTATTTCAGTGTGATGCATCGACAGATCTCTACTTCCCACACCTTCTTAGATTACTGTTAGGTGGAAAAATGCCCCCCCTCCTTCTGTGTAGCATTTCTTAACTCAGCAGCATTACAAGGGTTAGCGTCGATCTAGCAGTGCAAAAAAAGTAAAGTTATTCTCATGGAGATTACAGCTGTTTGCGTACCCAGATGTCTTTTTCTATGTCGATTTTCAGTTCAAACTATGTGTGACAAAGGCTGCCTTGCCTCTTATATAATATTTTGCTTATGCAATACTTGGGGTGTTTATACTTAATGCTTATGGGATAAAGATAGCCCTTTGTGGATCATTTGCACACACAAATTTAATGCATGCTGCCATGCAGGACAGCTTCAACGGTTTTTTTTTTTTTTCTCCATAATCATCTCATGTAGATTCACACTGACTGTTTGTTTGTTTCTCCCTTTGGTTTCCTGTGGCCCCTGCAGGAAAGTCTCTCTGGGAGCTGGTCCTGGAACAGTTTGAGGACCTGCTGGTCCGAATCCTGCTGCTCGCTGCGTGCATTTCATTTGTAAGAAAAGAAAAGCAAACGTTAACACATTAGATATTAAACATACTTGCACATAGGCATATACGTGTGTACACCTGATTCATAATATGAGCTTCTCTTATTTTCTGTCTTATAGACCCTGGCGTGGTTCGAAGAAGGAGAGGGGACAATCACAGCCTTTGTTGAACCCTTCGTTATTCTCCTCATCCTCATCGCTAATGCTATTGTTGGAGTATGGCAGGTAAACAGTGTGTGTGTTGAGGCACTCTTAGTAAATGTGGTGTTTTAATGTCCATGAATGAAATACAATGCAGCGTAATTTTTACGTTTCCCAGCTTTCTGTTCCATATGGAATCATGGATGGATGTGTGCAGAATTTTTCTGGCCATTTTTGATGGGTTTTTTTTCTTATACACAGGCCTTGTGAAACAGATGTGGCTTTTTTACATTTCTGTAATTTTTGATACTATCAACCATTAAAATAATCAAGATTATTTAGCAGTTAGAATATTTTAGGTGGCCTCGGGTCAATGCTCTTAGATCTTGTATCTACACTGCCAGGCCAAAAAAAAAAGTCACCACCAAAAGAAGGTCACACACTCTAATATTTCGTTGGACCGCCTTTAGCTTTGATTGCAGCACGCATTCGCTGTGGCATTGTTTTGATAAGCTTCTGCAGTGTCTCAAAATGTATTTCCATCCAGTGTTGCATTAATTTTTCACCAAGATCTTGTATTGATGATGGGAGAGTCTGACCACTGCACAAAGCCTTCTCCAGCACATCCCAAAGATTCTCAGTGGGGTTAAGGTCTGGACTCTGTGGTGGCCAATCCATGTGTGAAAATGATGTCTCATGCTCCCTGAACCACTCTTTCACAATTTAAGCCCGATGAATCCTGGCGTTGTCATCTTGGAATATGCCCGTGACATTAGGGAGGAAAAAATCCATTGATGGAATAACCTGGTCATTCAGTATATTCAGGTAGTCAGCTGACCTCATTCTTTGGGCACATAATGTTGCTGAACCTAGACCTGACCAACTGCAGCAACCCCAGATCATAGCACTGCCCCCACAGGCTTGTACAGTAGGCACTAGGCATGATGGGTACATCACTTCATCTGCCTCTCACCCTGATGCGCCCATCACTCTGGAACAGGGTCAATCTGGACTCATCAGACCACATGACCTTCTTCCATTCCTCCAGAGTCCAATCTTTATGCTCCTTAGCAAACTGAAGACTTTTTTTCCGGTTAACCGTACTGATTAGTGGTTTTGACCCTTCTTAAACAGACTAACATCTTTTCCACGGCCACAGGATATGTCTTTCAACATGGTTGTTTAAGAAATGAGAAGTTACTCATTGCATCAGCTGGGCTTAAATAACTTGTTGCCAGCTGAAAGATAATTGCCCATGCAGTGATTATCCAGTCGGAGGCTCATACCTATTTGTTTAGTTAAATCCAGGTGGCGACTTTTTTTTTTTTGGCCAGGCAGTTTATATTTTACATTTAACTATATCTTAAGGATGTGGATGAAACCTAAATTCTTCATGACCAACTCTGTTTCTCTCTGTGTGTGCATTTCATGGTCCATACTAAATTTGGATCTATGCTGTATGTCTACGTTACCCTAATCCCAATGCATATAGCAAACCTGAACCTCATCAGAAAGTTAATGCATCATTTATGTGGCAGCTTTGGGTTATCACCACTTTAAAAAAGCACCATAAATAAAAACATGTTACTCCCCCTCTACCATCACAGGGAACCCTTGTTAAAATGTACCAAAAGTGCAGACTCTTTTCTTGGCCGTGGCTTTTTCATCTTGCTAGCACCATGTTTTCCAGTGTGATTAGATTTGTTCCAATTCCGATACATATAGAAATATAAATATAGAAATACGTCGGATAATGCCTAAACTGCAGGTATTAGTATTAGTTATATTTTGCTTCATTTAGCCATGCTAAATGTTAATGTACTTAACGATAATCAATTCATCTTTGCTGCCAGAAAATACTGCATGTACAAACTAAAGTTTGTAGAGCAGCAAAGAACAGAAGGACCAACTGCAGCAGCAAAGTTCAGAGGCTTTGTGATGATTATTCTCTGTATGTGTTTGTTAAAAAACCTTCCGGACCCGCACTATCATACACAACAAGATGTGTCAAAGTTAAAGAACTTTTGAACCACAAATGGACAAATGGTATCCACTTATTTGTTTTTCCTTTTGATGCTAGCTGTTGTGCCCCATTGACACAGTCCATGCCTGTGAATCCCTACAGCAGTATTTCTGGCGAGTCTGGAACTTGGTTGACTTTTCAGGACTTTAAAGATAAAATTCACATAAGTAAACTTAAAATTAAATGTCTTTATTTCAATCAGGAGAGACTAAGGCTGAATCCCAATTCTCCCAAAAATCCTCAATCTTAACCCTCAGTCTCAAAATGTGCATTCCCGCAAAGTGCGAGGGCTGTCCCAATTCTCCTGAGAGTTGAGTTGAGGGGCGAGTTCGAGGGCTTTTTCCCCCTCGATTATGAAATGTTCCTGGGGCTCCTTTGGTATTGAGGGTTATCACTCAAAGAAAGATGGCAGCGAATGCAGGGCAGAAATCAAGCTACAAATGTGTTTCTTTGTTAATAGAGATCTAAAAATTACAAAACCACTCCAATATCTTAGTTTAATGTTGTTTTCTGTATTATTTTTAACATTTACTTTTATTTGTACGATTGTAAGCCGGTAACTGTGCCGTCTCCTTCTTCTTCCTCTGAATCTACAGACTACGCAGTTTTGGCACATTACTGCCCTCTACAGTCTGAAATCGTAACTGCTATTAAGGGGTGTCCCATTTCTAAGTCACAAGATGGCCCTCACACTTGGTTTTAAGAAATGACAAGAAATGTCATTAGAAATGGTTAGAAATGTTTGGCAATATTTGGAATTGTGAAATTTCTTTGGCACACAGACTCCATCGTTATGTCTTTATGGACTTGAGGGGGTAGTGAGGCGGACAGCAGGATAGGATACCCCCCAATGGAGTCTAGACACTAGTGGTGGTGATGGAAGGAGTTAAATAAGATGAATAAGGGCCTCCTGAGGAGTAGATTTCAGAGGTGCTTGACCCAGATGCTGATGAGATGATTGGAAGTAGCACTGAAGGGATGCAGGATGCATGGAGGAGCTTGACTTGGACATGTAATGGAGGTGGCTGGGGAGGAGGAGGGTTGCAGCGATCGCACTGAAATAACAGACTGACTGTGAAGGAAAGAGAACAGATTTTAAATATGACAGCTGCAGGATGCAACCAACGGCAGGCTGTTCTGTTGTCACATCATGCTATCTGAATAGAGCATAATGGCAAGAAAGAAGGAAAGGGCAAGTGATCTGCCTCCCTGTGTTATTGCTATTTTGATATATATAGCAGTAAAGCTCACAGTAACTTGCAGGGTAAACAACTTTAAGGGTCAGAGAGAGTCTGTACATTATGATTCTATTTGTCGCGCCATGTTCTGAGCCAAATGTAGGCCTAAATAATTTGCCAGTCTTTCACAGCACAGTCGGTCCAGAAAGCTTGCATTGGTATCACATTGGTACTTGGTATCAACCAATACCTAACGCTCTGCTATTAGGAGGGAAAAAATGTATTGGGACATCTTTGTCCTTTTTATTTTATTTTATTTTAGGCTTTTCTATGCCTTTGTTTATAGAGGAGAACATTAGATAGAATCAGAGAAAGGCAAAGGAGCCACAGGCATGTCCTAACGAGGCCATCTGCATCCCCATGTCATGCATTTCAGTAAACTGATCAAGCTTTTCCTTAATAGTCGCTGAAATCAAACCACAGGTGTGTGATCCATGGGAGTTTTTTGCCTGTGTGCAGTAACACAGTACTGTAACGTCACAGCTCCTGGTGTCTGCAGCGATGTTTATTGCCATAGAACCAGCCAGAGCACCTTTATAATTTGTTAATGTGCTGACAAACTGTACAGTTGTTGTGACTGTTTTGTAGCCTCTAAAGCATTGCTGGAAATTTCCCCAGTATTTGATAAAATGAATTGTGGTTTGTCTCGGTTCATCCTGATACATCTTGTTTTGAGTCATTTCTTCTGCCTTTTTTGTTTGTGGTCAAACCACTGCCCGTGAGCTGTGTATAAATTGCTTGCAATCATGGAGGTTATCAGCGCAACAGGCGTGAAATGTGTCTGAACTGCTTAGCTTTTGTATTTAGCTTCCTCCTGACCTGCACAGGGCTACCAGAGAACTCATGGCAGTGACACAGCATATGCTTTAGCCTGCTGTAAACACATTATTGCATAGGACTGAGCTGTATAAGTGGGCCTGAAGATACCCAATCTAGCTATTTGAGTCAGGATTGGACCAGTCTGATATCAGGATCAGATTGGTGCATCCACATTCATGATTCCTCCAGAGATCACTGTCCAGCTAAGACCCAGTCTGTCTTTTTACAGTTGTTTCTGTCTTCACATGAAGACACCCCTTGGAATGATACTTCAATTAATACTTTAAATCAGAGGTGTCAGACTCGACCACAGCAGGGGCCGAAACCTGAATTTAAGTCTAACCTGAGGGCCCAACAGGGTAAACATTTAACCATAAACTGTAAACCTTATTTTCACAGGTAATAATTCATGAAGGGGAGAAAAACTGATGATAAGTGATTTTGAGATTTAAAATGATAAGTTTAAAGGCTCAAAATCTGAGATAAAAAGTCAAAATATTAGTAAAAAGGTCAGAACATAAAATCAAGAGTCAAAATAATGTTTTTTGAAGGCAACTATATGAGATAGAAAGTAAAAATCATGAGTTTAAAGGTCAAAATATGAGATTGATCACAAAATCATGAGATTATAAGGTCGAAATATGGGATTACAAATCAAAATTAGGAGTTGAAAAGCTCACAATATGAGATAAAAAAAAAACTTTTGAGTTTAAAAGGCTGAGACATAACTTAAAATTTGAGATTGTGAATCTAAAAGGTCAAAATATGAGATGGATTTCTAAACTGTGAGTTTAAAAAGTCAAAATGGGATTAAAAGTCAAAGTAAGGACTTTAAAAGGGCAAAATATGGGATTGAATTTGAAATCATGATCTTGAAATTTCAAAATATGATTTGAAATTTAAAATTGGGATCTGAAAGTTAACAATATGACATAAAAAGTCAAAATGCTAAGTTTAAGTTAGAATTTTCAGATCCAAATTGAAAATATTAAATGAAAACAAATTAATTTATCTCCCTCATTCCTTACTTTCTATCTCATTATTTTTACTGTTTTTTTCAAATTTTTATGACTTAACAAAGGATATTTTAAATTTTCAAGGTTAAATTCTCATTTCTATACTGGAGAAAATCTGCAGACCTCAGACCTGCAGGCCAGTTCTAATTGAAATATGATGTGATCCTGCGGGCCGGGTAAAACTGCACCACGGCCGGATTTGGCCCCCGGGCCTTGAGTTTGACACCCCTGCTTTAAATAAACTTAAATAAATGTGTCCCTGTGTCTTTAGGAGCGTAATGCTGAGAATGCCATCGAGGCTCTGAAGGAGTACGAGCCAGAGATGGGCAAGGTTTACCGACAGGACAAGAAGAGCGTCCAGAGAGTGAGAGCCCGGGACATCGTCCCTGGAGACATTGTGGAGGTCGCTGGTAAGTCGTTCACCATCATTCTCATCATACATGCAGTGGAAGTTAATTATGACTCTATTCAGAGGCAAATAGACCAGAAAGCAGGGAAGGATTTAGGGCAGAGCTTCCTTTTAAATTTTTATTCTTATTTTTGATTGTTTTTGTGTTTGTATGCATTCATTGAAGAAGGCAGGACAGTGGGTAGAGTAGGGAGCAGAGAGTGGGGGATGACTTGCAGAAAAGGAGCTGAGGGTGGACTGTCTGCTCTGAAGACTTAAGCCTTTATACATCAGGCATGCAGGTGTACTGCTCGGTCAACCAGGGTGAACATGAACCCTAACATCAACCGTCACATTAAGACTTAAGAGGCATTGTGCAGGGGAAACAGGCTGCACACAGCTGTAATCTGAGAGATGACTCATGTATAATCTGAGCCATGGCTCGTGATGCACAAGCGGCTCAAACAGATTTGGAAACAAGAGATTATAGTGAATCTGATGTCATTGTAGAAAATTTGATTTTCAGCCAGCTGCTGGATGATTCTTGGATTCCTCTACTTTTTATGTACAACATGACTCTCTAAAAGTAACACACAAATTTCTCTATGATGTTATTATTTGATTGTAACATGAAGCATCTTTAATTCATTTTGCTTTCTTGAGCTTTTTCTCGTCTATTCTATTATCACCAAGAATGAGTCGTCTTTGAGATGATCTTTCTGATTGACACCTTTCTTGATCTTTGGTTTTCAAATAAATTAATGATTGAATAATCCAAAATCATTACGTGTGCTTTGAAATCACAAAGAAAAAGACTCAATAAAGAGTTGAAGACATCATTACAGGAAGTTTTACCTTCTTCCCCAGAGAATCCAAGAGGAAATGGCACTTTTTTGAAGCGTAAACATGTTGGTTTTATGATAAATAAGGACAAATGCTTCACAAGAAAGGTTAACATTCTTTCCACAAGAGAAGCTTACTGCTCATCGACTGTTTATAAATGTTTATAAAAGCGTGTGAGTCAGGGGAAATCAGAGGGAAGAGAGGCTGCATCGACTTATTAGCTCTCTTGATTTATTTCATCTTTACCACAAAAGGCAGGAAAGACATTTATTGTGAAATGCATCAGAGCACTTTGATGAAATTATTTTGAGGGGGAGGCTAAACTCTGCCACACTGCCACCTGTAGGATTTTAGATACTCTACAAAACTAAGCAGGATGACGGCCCGCTAAGCAAGCTGCAGTGACAAAACACACATCTTATCATTAATGGATCAGTTGTTCTCACTGTATGATCTGTTTCTGCACTGATTGGCTGAACTCCCTCACATATTATGATTGATATTGATCTATGATCCGCTAATCTCATTTATTCTTGACTGGTATCAGCTGCAACAACAGTGATGGGGCATGCCTACTTTTTGTATTAAAGGGGACATACTGTATGCACAAATCATTTTTTCAGGCTTTTCTAACAAAAATATGTACCCCTGGCCTGTCCACAATCCCCTCAAGTACCAGACAAATCTATTCCCTCCCCTCTTTTCTTTCTCCGTCTTTTAGAATATGTGTACTGAAACAAGCCGTACTCAGATTTCCCCTCATGATGTCATGTGGGTAGTTAGCCCCGCCCCCAGGCTCAGTTGACCCTGCGCGCTTGGAAGATAGTCCCGCCCTCCTCTTCTGATCCTCCTCTCAGCTAGGAGAGGAGAGCCACATCTATTAAGCCACATCCATTTCCTGAGGGGGGCGGAGTCAGACAGAACAGTGACATTTAAAGCCACAGAAACAGCTCATTCTGAGCAGGGCTGAAACAGAGGGGTTTTTTAGATGCACAAAAATCCTTTACTGGACTGTTTTTCAACAACAGACTTCACAGGTATGTTTTGGGGACCTATGAGACCAATATAAACGTGTCTTAATGAGGTAAAATATGTCCCCTTTAATGATGGATTCTGTTTTTTATAGAACAGAGTGGTGGTTTCCTTTAAAAGGATCACGTGAACACGCGTGGATTTCTTTGCTCCATAAAGTTGGTCCAGAGTGACTAAAAGCTAGAAATACATGTGTTTCAGTCAAGAAGCCTCCAGCTAAGATTCTGCTGTTCTCTGATCAATGTCACCAAGTTCCCATGCTCTGAAAGTCCAATATTATTACAACCAGGTCACACTCACACAAAGACACACACACTCCTAACCCTGTTTCCTCCCTCTGAGCGGCCTGAAATAGCAGCAGCTATCTGGGGGATGCAGCGGTTTTCATACTGGGTCAAGCTTCTGCTTGGCTGTTACCATATCTGACCGTGTTCATACAAGCCCGCTGCACTGATTTTATCTGTGAAAGTGAGTGACCTCGTAGCATAATCGCTCAGACAGAGAAAGTTCACATGAATCATTTCAGCTGTTAAATGTTTGTAAAGCCAGCAGACCGACAGGATGGAGTTTAATCTGAATAACTGCTCACAGATGTTGGGGAAAAAACTGGAGACAAATGCAGAGAGATGATAAACCCAATGATACAGACTGTACTTAATTTCTTTCTGCTTTTTGATTCTTCTCATTGCTTCTAAATCAGTTGGCAGCCTGGGGCCACATGCTTCCCTTCTCCTCACTCCGTAGGTTTTTTTGTAGATGACGTCAAGCAGCAGTAGAGAACTCTAGATGGGGGCAAGAAATGGTTTCTACATACACTACCAGAAAGGTCATGTTTAGAGCTGTTCATAACTACGCCAATCGTTCAAAGTGCAAAAATTAAAACATTCTCAGTTCTTAAACTTCTCTGTGTAGCTACAGTATAGCCATAAACCAGAAACAAGAAAACATGTTTTATGCTTTATTTGCTAAATATTTTGATGTGAATCAAATTTGTAAGCATATGACAGTTTCTGATTGTCAACTTTTTTTTTCTGGGGGAAAAATGTGATCATTAACCCAAAGCCTCAAGAGTTGACATTGTAGGAGAGCTTGTCTTTGAAATAAGGCACATTAGCTGGCAGAATTAGCTGGTAGAGGTAGTTAGCAGTTGTTGGCTGATGTTTTACTTCTTTAAACTTTGGTTGGTAGCGAATGATGTGAGCTCAGGCTCTTCAATCCTTCTTGAAGTTCTTCTTTTTCATATAGCAGATTTAGGCTTGCCACACAGTAGACAATTTTAAGTTTGACTTCAGGCCAGATTGGCCATCATTTGCCTAATCGAGTTAAGGTTCATCGCAAACAAATATTTTTCCAAACCAGCGCTCCTACAGATCCTTGAAAAGTCGTGAATAGTCATGAATTGCAGATTTGAAATTTAAGGCAATAAAAAGTCAGATTTTACCAATGAGAGGTCATAGATAATCATCTTTCTCCACATTTTTTAAGATTATCCTTTGGGCGTGTAGCACCACATTATGTAATAACACCGCGTTATGTAATAATGTAATACATTTTCAATTCATTATGTAATAACGCTGCATTTTGTAAGCCACTAAGCGGTTAGGGTTAGGGCAAGGTAGTAGGGTATACCCTGGAGCCCACCGTAAGTCCTAGGGTTTAGTCTAGAGCCCTGAAGGGGGGTTAAGTTTAGGCATAAGTCACTAAGCGGTTAGAGTTAGGGAAAGGTAGTTGGGTAGGGCACACCTTGGAGCCCACACGAAGTCCTATGGTTAGGGTTATTACATAATGTGGTGCTACAGGGCATGTTTAGGCTTTATTCAGACACCTGAAGAGAGACAGGAAATATGGGCAGAGGGAGTGGGGGGAAGACATGCAACGCAGACAGCACAGAGACTGGGAATATATCCCATGACCAGTGTATTGAGGACTACAGCCTCTGTAAATGGGTGCCTGTTCTACCCACTGAGCTAAACTGGCACTCCTTCCTCCACAAATTGTTGCAGAAATATTCTCCATAATTCAGGAAATTCAGTGTTGGATGTTCTAAATTTCCCCAGACCCCTTCCTGATTTTATCTGTGATTAAATAAACTCTGTGAAACACTACTCCAGTTCTCTAACATCCAGGTTCCCCTGTAAAAGGATCAGTGCAGCCCACCCTTATTTTTACAGGTCGTCCCTGACAAAAAGAGCTGTTCTCCTCTTTAATAAGTCAACTGTTTAGAATCAGTTCAGCACACATGTAAACACTTGCTATGATAAATATCTACATACTGTTAAAATAGAGGCATTAAAAGTGCTATAAATCATCAAATTTGAGGGGTTAATAAGCAAATAAATCATTTATTCTATGTTGTTTGACATTTCTTAAACAACTGAGAGAAGTCTGCCTTGGTCCGGTGTACCCCGAAATCTCATGCCATTCTTTTTTGACGGTTTACAGTGCAAAAAGTGTTTTCAATTTTTTTCAGTTCAGGTCTTTAAAATGTCTTAAAAGTCTTCAAAGTCTTTAAAAGTATAAAGGAACCCTGCTTACACTCCTCAAGTGTGTGGCATCCACACAATAATTTTATTAATTCCTTATTAAAATATCAATAAACTGCAGACATGGCTCCAAATCTGAATAGGTACTCACATAATGAGAGGTTAACATCGTGCTTTAAAAACATACACAGAACAATATTTGTTTTGTTTTATGAATACAAGTATGATTCCTTAGGCCAGCAGTTGGCACCTATACCCAATACTGGGGTCAGTATCTGTGCATCCCGAGTCATGGACCGCTCAGCTTTTGTTGATACTAGTAAAGGAGCACTGAGGAAAAACGACTGGGAACCTCAGTCAAGGAGAAATGCATCCATCTGAAAGGCAAACTCCTGCACATTGTCTAAATTACACATTAACAGTGACATCTTTTGGTACATAAATGTTGCTGATGTTTGTGTCCAATATTTGCACATTATTTTTGGTAGTTAAACTCAAGAAATCATTTTATAATGGTTGTTTGGGACTCTGATGTTGTTTGTTTTTACGAGCATCATATTAGTTTAATAATAAAATATCATGTTTTATCTGTTTTTCTATGTTTCATCTTGCTTTCAGAACCGTTTGAGATCACTGCTTGAAATGCACTCCAGTAAAATACTTTCCATGAGGCCTCCTTGTGTGCCTCTCACTGCGTTTCCATAGCGATAGCACTTAGAGTCGAGGGCAGAGATGAAGCAGCAGACGTGCACATAAAGATTTCTGCCAAGAGCTAAACAAAGATGCCACAGTGTAATTTCAGCTATGTCTAAACAAACACCACTGAGACGTGATGTGTTTAAATACAGAAGTGTTCCTGAAGTCTCTGCAGGATTACAGACACAGGGAGAGAGAGAGAGACTGCACAGCTGGAGTGCAAAACATGTTGGAGAAGATTAAAACTAGTTTATTCATATCTGTTGAGGGTATTGGTATTTGTACCAGAGCAACTTTAACTTTGGTTTTTTCATCATATTTGAAAAGAAGGATAAACCCATGCAAAAATATTTAACTCATTAAGTCTTAAATTTATTCTTGCCCAGTCGTGATTTTTGGTCATCTTGTGTGTCTGCTGCTGGTCTGATGGCTCAGAACTCACACTGTTGCTTTAAAGCTGCATATTGTCTCTTGGCACCCTCACATCAGATATGAAAATACACCTTGTGAATAAACCAAGATGTATTTTTGTCTTCCCTCCTCTCAGTGGGTGATAAGGTCCCAGCAGACATCAGGCTGACATCCATCCGCTCCACCACGCTGAGGGTGGACCAGTCCATTCTGACAGGAGAGTCTGTGTCGGTGCTCAAACACACGGATCCTGTACCCGATCCCAGAGCCGTCAACCAGGACAAGAAGAACATGCTCTTTTCTGTGAGTCTCAAAAATCAACACTATTAATAAATGCAACCTTTTCCTGAAGAGCAGGATGAACAGGATGATTAAATTCTAAGTAATCAGTTGTAAATGATCAACTGTCTGTGTAAGTTCTTTGTAGATGACACAACAGTGAAAATCATCTGTTGGTGGGCAAGTAAGGATTTCTGCAAAGAGAAACACTTCCAAAAAGGCCACATTTATAACTTTTTACAACTATGCCAAGCATTCAAGGTGCAAAAACATCTCAACATTCTTAATTCTTAAGCTTCTTTTCGTCCATAAAGAAGTGAAATAACGAGGTAAAAAATTAAAGAAGTTTGAAAAATTCATGTAGAAACAGCACCAGGCAGGGATTAAAAAAGCTTCCATCTAAAGCCTGGATGAGCAGTGTCACACAACACTCATTATGGTCCATTTCTACAAAGCAATCCAGGTTGGTTCAGCACAGTTAGCTTAGCGTATTCAACTCTGATCTTGCCTGTGTTTCCTCAGCTGATGTCCGTCTCACCCACCCTCAGCCTCTCTCATTGTGATGGGACATCTGTTCTTCTTTTTTTCAGAAATCCAGTTCATTTGGCTCAGCTCAGTAGAGCTGGTTGTTTAGGCTCCCAAACAGCTCTTCATTTGGTGCCAGTTTGGCTTTATAAATGTGGATTAAATAATGACAGGATGAAGGAAAGGAAACTGGCACATTAGAGCCGTTTCATAGCATGGGTTCTTTCGTGAACAGCACATCATAACTCTGTGCTCACCCCAGAAAGTTTATTCGGTTTCTAGTGCATCGCAGCTTCAATTAAAGCATTTTTTATGTGTTAAAAGGGCTCAGTTAGCCTCTTAGCTCAG
The DNA here is from genome assembly GCF_018320785.1 of Cheilinus undulatus. Lineage (NCBI taxonomy): Eukaryota > Metazoa > Chordata > Actinopteri > Labriformes > Labridae > Cheilinus > Cheilinus undulatus. The sequence continues at coordinate 2,939,242 of NC_054868.1, forward strand.
TACAAGACTCCTCAAGCCTCTTGTACCCCTTCATCTGGCTAGACAATGCTAAATACTAAGAGGTCTGGAGGTAAAAAACTGTGGAAATCTTTTTTGTAAAGTGTCAGAATCGTACTCTGTGCATGTAGAAATTCAGAGCTGTAGTACTAACTTTCCCCCGTTCACTTTCATTCCTGATGGCTGTCCCCCACTTCCTGACCCCTGGCTTGAGGAAACTTGCCACTTAAATTAGGGCCTGTGTCCACAGCCGCTGTTTTTTTGTGTTGGCATCGCTCATTTTCAATACAAAACCAATGTAGTCCAGTTTTTTGGCACTCTATGTCCTGAGTGCAAAAAAGTCTTTGGCATTAGCTGTTTTTGATGCTATTCTCTTAGTTGAGAAACGTTAAACTATTAAGTATTTGGTGCTCGCCAATGTCAGTTCCCCCTAAATGGCCAATCAAAATCAAGAAGGGGCGGGATTTCTGATACCAGCTTTGTCAACATCAAGAGTGGGGGAGACACTGATACAACTTACCTTTTCAAGCTTAAAGTTTTCCAGTCTACAGCTGCTAAAAAAATTAGTCACAAATCAATAAACATATGAATAGAGATCACACAAACACATATCATTACATCCTGAAACAGCAGCGATTCCATTTAAAATTTCCACGTGTGTATAAAAACCTCCTGGCAGCATTGATGTACTGGCATATTGCATGACTCCTCGGCACATCTTACATTACCTGTTATTCAGAGATTTAATGAACATGGGCACAAATAAATGTTTTTATCAGTTCAGTCTGGCGTGAGAGACCCTAAATCTTCGGAGTGTCGAAGAGTTAGGGTTCCTCAGACCAGACTGAACCGATAAAAATGACTACTACAGAGGAAAACAGGAGTCAGCAGTCATATTTTTACAACAAACAATGTTGGTAAGAGGTGCTTTTAACACTGAGGTCAGTGGAGCAGCCAGTGCAATAAAACAGCGGCTGTGGACATATGGTGCTTTACGCTGGTGAAAATATCTCCAGTATGATAAATGTCTTCTTTACCAATTTATTCTTCAATCTGCTGAATTGTTGAAAACACATGCACTGTAAAATTAGTACTCTGGGAGAGAGAAACGGGGGCAATCTGACATCTAAAAATTAAGATACATGAAATTACAAACAAACTAACAGATGCTGCAAATAACAAGAATGCGTGTTAGATTACAGCATGTCTGTGATGTATATGAATCCAGACTAGGACTGGAGTATTGGTGACTCGGCTGCTGGAGCATGTACAAACAAGACATTTTAGATAGGCACTGTCTCATGTCTGATGGTTGAGGTGTGCGTTTTATATTATCTGTCAGACTCCAAAGGCTGCTGAGTCAGCAGGAGGTCCACGGTCAGAGAGCAGACATTGATGTTTTATTCAGCAGCATCACTCAGACACACAGCACACCTGCAGGATGCGGTTTACTGAGCACTGCTGGATCAAGATAAAGTCCATGCACACATTGATTTGGAAGATGCAGCTTTTACAGAAATATTCATGCAGAGTCTTTATTTTACTTTGCTTGTTATGTCTTCATACTGGAGGTAGCAAGGGCTGATGGCTACATAGTGCTGTGTTGTCCGTTGTTCTGTGCTATTTTAATATCTCAAGGAAACTATGAGGCATTTCCTTCAAACTGTACTCACATGAAGACTTTGACGTGACATCCAGTGTTTTCACAATAAAAATAAACACGTCAGGTCTGTCACAGCCACTCTGACAAGAAACAGACTCTTACATCTACAAGAATTTCTCTGGCTTTGAAAACTGTTCAGCGGCTCAGTGCCTCCACCTTACATGTCTGTAAGACATGGCAGGCATTGTTTTTTATTTATTTGTAAAGCCTTAATAGACAAAATGCCATCATATGTCCTTGCCAAATCAGTCTCATAATGAATACTCAACAACAGGGATGTCAAACTCAAGGCCCGGGGGCCAAATCTGGCCCGTGGTACAGTTATACCCAGCCCACCAGATCATATCATATTTTTATTATAACTGGCCCACTGATCTGCAGATTTTCTCTAGTTTAAACATGTAAAAATAGACCTTGATGATTTAAACATCCATGTTCTGTCATAAAAATAAGAAAAAGTTAAAATAATGAGATAAAAAGTCAGGAATGTGGGAAATAGATTTCTGTTTTCATTTCTTATTCTTGATTTTGCATCTCACAGTTATCAGGAAAAGTTATGGTTTTGACGTTAGATTTCATATTTTGATCTTTTCAATTGACATTTTTTGCCTTTTTTGATCCTCTATTTTAAATTTTTGCGTAATATTTTGATGTTTTAACTCACAATTTTGTTTCTTTTTCTCACCTTTTGATCTTTTTAGCTCCTTACTTTGACTTTTATCTCACAATTTGGTCTTTTGTATCCTAAATTTTAAATTGTAAATATTATTTTGACCTGTGAAACTCAAAATTAGTTTTTTTTCCTCAGGCTTTGACATTTTTAACCATTGATTTTGAAATGTATCTCATGTTTTGACCCTTAAAAGTCATGATTTAAACTTTTTTTCTTTCCTTTTAAAAACATTGTTTTGACTTCAAATGCCTTTTGAACTAATAAGTTTGAATTCTTACATCAGATTTTGAGCCTTTAAACTTACCATTTTTATTTTTTCAAATCTCAAAATCCTTTATTATCAGTGCTTAGGTCCCCCCCCCCCCCATAATTCATTGCATGGTAAAAATGAGGTTGACAGTTAATAGTTAAATGTTGGCTTTGTTCGGCCCTCAGATTGGACCCAAATTCAGAATCTGGCTCCTGCTGTGATTAAGTTTGACATCCCTGCTCAACACAGTCTAGTAATCTGCTGATGCTTGAAGTTCCACAAAGCTTTGTCCTGAAGAACTGCTTTTAGCTTCTGTGTTAGGTTCACATGTAACACTTGATAACAAACATTTAAACTGCAAACACCTCTTCCTATTGGTCGGTTAAAAACTATGATAATGAACTTTTCTGGTTTTAAATGCAACTGTTTGAACTATGCTGGTGTAATTTTGTAATTGTTCTGATTAATGCATATTTGTTTGCGTTCTCTTGACATCACTGAAATGAGAGCATAGCCTCAATGATTCTCTGAGGTAGTGAGAGAACTAAAATGATAAATATACGGAAAGATGGAAGCAGTCTTTTTAATTAAAGGAGATTTTCAGTGTGAATGTCAGGCCATGTGTCTCATGTCCTTTGTCTAGGGTACCAACATAGCTGCGGGGCGAGCCATCGGAGTCGTCGTGGCAACAGGAGTGCAGACAGAGATCGGAAAGATCCGGGATGAGATGGCATCGACGGACCCTGAAAGAACCCCGCTACAGCAAAAACTGGACCAGTTTGGACAGCAGCTGTCGAAGGTCAGGAGCTGCTTATGTTTAACTCGTGATACTTGATTAAATCTTTGTATCTGGTTTACTCGTGTGCATCCTCACACTTGTTGTGTTGTGGCTTGCAGGTGATCAGTGTGATCTGTGTGGCTGTTTGGGCGATCAACGTGGGACACTTCAACGACCCTGTGCATGGAGGCAGCTGGCTCAGAGGAGCCGTTTATTACTTCAAGATCGCCGTCGCCCTGGCTGTAGCTGCAATACCAGAAGGTACAACGCCATATCAGCTGGTGTTGCAAATTAGCATTCACTACACTATGATACCTACATGGGATGGCTTTTCCCAGTTGTCTGTGTACACTGCATCTGAAAAAATATCATTATCATCCAGGTAGACTTACTAAGCTTAAACTGAGTGTGAAATGATGGTTTATGCTCCTGTAGGAGACTCATTACTAGCCTTATATGAAGGGAAACATTGTGTATTTGCAATCTGGAGGAGAAAAACTATACAACACACAATCCTGGAGTGTCACAATGACTTCTCTAATTGATGGAGCCCACTGATAGCTGTAAACTTCAGCTGACAGCTGCTAGAAATGCTAGTTCTTTTTTTACCGCAGAAGATTTGAATTTCCAATGGGAAAATTACTTTTGAACCCAGAGAAAATCTAGTTGACCTGTTTGAGCCCTCTTGTGACCTTGAATGTGGTCATAATGTTGATGTTTCAAACCATTTTCAAGCACGTAGATGAAGCTCAAGGCACCTATCAGAAATCATAATATTAACTTGGTGCCAATTTAGTGGTTTAAAAAACATTTATTTTGCTTCAATCAGATTAACAAGTCACTTTAGTGAGACATGATGTCAGAAAATACTTCATTAAAAAGCACAGATGCATGCATCTTTGATTGAGGCACTTGTGAACCAGCTGCTGTGGTGGGGAGGCAAAATACCAGCCGCTATAACAGAAAAATCTATTAATAAGAATTATACAAATAGTTCTCCTCTTAAAGACAACCTTTTCTTAGCACCATCATCTAATCTGCTTGTTTTTTTGTTGTTTGTTTCTTCTCTTAGGTCTCCCTGCCGTCATCACCACCTGTCTGGCTCTGGGAACGAGGAGGATGGCGAGGAAGAACGCCATCGTCCGCAGCCTGCCGTCAGTGGAGACGCTGGGCTGCACCTCAGTAATCTGCTCAGACAAAACTGGAACTCTGACTACCAACCAGATGTCCGTCTGCAGGGTGAGAAGATGGATGAGTGTAAAATTACAAGAAAAGGAGGGGTGGTATAGTTATGATGGTTATAAATGACACTGAAAAGCAACTGAAGTAGTTGGTTATGGTACTAACAGCTCATCATACTAACATTCCATTAACAAAGATTTAGTTCATTTATATCTAGACAAAAAAAATCCATGTGAAGTACATTCTCATAGAGCATTAAGTCCTCAAGAGTAGGAGGCTCTTAAGCCCAATCTGTGGTGGAAGCCATATTAAAAACCCGGTCTCAGACTAACTGTAGATCAACCCAGGAACAAAGAGATAAGGTGGCTTTAAGCCTCCTTACTAACAGCCTCAACATGCTAAAATGCACTTGTATCAGCTGGTCTCCAGTAACGCACAACTTTGTGTATTTTAATTAAAACTGATAAAAACAACAGTTAAAAACTTTTCAACCCCCATCCAGTGTGTGCCCATGAAGACTTGAACTATGATAGGTTTTTGGACCAGGCTGTAAACACTTTTACTTTTAATGCACATTTTAACATGCAGCGTGTACACCACGTTCCACATTATTATGCAAACAACGTTTTTCTCTGATTTTCTAAATATCAATGCAAATGACAGTCATAATATTTTTCAAGTCATCAACAGTTAGAGTATAATTCAAATGTTTTTGAACAAACTTCATAATGATAACTATTTTTTTTTTTTTAAATAAAAACCTCAAAATGCACTTTTCCACATGCTCCTCATTATTAAGCAGGCCACAGGTTTCAGCACTATGGGAAAGAAAAAGGATCTCTCTGCTGCTGAAAAGTGTCAAATAGTGTAATGCCTTGGACAAGGAGTGAAAACATTCGATATTTCAGGAAAAATTAAGCATGATCATCGTACTGTGAAGAAATTTGTGGCTGATTCAGAGCACAGACGGGTTTGTGCAGATAAAGGCATAATGCGGAAGGTTTCTGACGGACAAATACATCAGATTAAGAGAGCAGATGCTAAAATGCCATTACAAAGCAGCAAACAAGTATTTGAAGTTGCTGGTGCCTCTGGAGTCCCACCAACCTCAAGGTGTAGGATCCTCCAGAGGCTTGCAGTCGTGTATAAACCTATTATTCAGCCCCCTCTAACCAATGCTCACAAGCAGAAATGGTTGCAGTGGGCCCAGAAATACATGAAGACTCATTTTCAAACTGTCTTGTTCACTGATGAGTGCCGTGCTACCCTGGATGGTCCAGATGGAGGAGTAGTGGATGGTTGGTGGATGGCCACCATGTCCCAATGAGGCCGGGACGTCAACAAGGAGGGGGTGGAGTCATGTTTGGGCCGGAATCATGAGGAGAGAGCTGATAGGTCCCTTTAGGGTCCCTGAAGGTGTGAAAATGACCTCGGCAAAGTATATAGAGTTTCTGACTGACCACTTTCTTCCATGGTACAAAAAGAGAATCGTGCCTTCTGTAGCAAAATTTTCTTCAAGCATGACAATGCTCCATCTCATGCTGCAAAGAATCCCTCTGTGTCATTGGCTGCTATGGGCATAAAAGGAGAGAAACTCATGGTGTGGCCCCCATCCTCCCCTGACCTCAACCCTACTGAGAACCTTTGGAGCATCCTCAAGCTAAAGATCTATGAGGGTGGGAGGCAGTTCACATCAAAACAGCAGATCTGGGAGGATATTCTGACATCCTGCAAAAAAAATCTAGCAGAAACTCTCCAAAAAACTCACAAGTTCAATGGATGCAAGAATAGTGAAGGTGATATCAAAGAAGGGCTCCTGTGTTAACATGGAACTTGTCCTGTTAAGATGTTTTTGATTGAAATAGTTTTGATTTCAGTAAATATGACCCCCTGATGCTGCAGTTTCTACAAATGACCATTTTCAGTTCTTTACAACCTATAAACTGTTTTTAAAAGCTGTTGTGCTTAACAATATGGAACAGTGCATTTTGAGGTTTTTATTTTTTTTTAATAATTTTTGTCATTATGAAGTTTGTTCAGAAACATTTGAATTATGCTCAAATGGCTGATGACTTGAAAAATATTCTGACTGTCATTTGCATTAATATTTAGGAAAATCAGAGAAAAATATCATTTGCATAATAATGTGGAACGCGGTGTATGTGATTTCTGGTACTTCTGCAGGCAGCCTCATGTGGACACTTGAGGAATGGCAGGTTTGTACACTGCTGCATTGGCTCCATTTTTCAGCTAAGGAGGTTGTCGCTGAAGACATAGAGCTGAAATTAATGCAGAATAAGGAAAGGAAACATAGGGCATAAAGTAGCATTAAAAACATGCCCCTTTTGCAGTCTGGGCTGCTGCAAGGAAAGCATTTGCAATGTTTGAACAGACACAAATGATTGCAATCAAAGCTTGATCAGACTAAAAATGTATAAGAATTTGATCCAAAAAAGCCCAGCTGGATTGAAATGTCATTCCAAATGAGAGGGTTGTTTAAGTCAGTTATATTGCTGATTGGCATCTAGCTACTCTTGTTCCAAACATGTGTACCCGTTCGGGGTTAAACTGCTCTTATCAAGCATGCCTACCTCCCTCCTCATCTAAGGATGATGTCCGAAGTTCATCCTGCTGACTGTCACCGTCCCCATGTTCATCAGCTGTAGAAGTTTGTTCCAATGAGCTTTCAGTTTCCCTTGGGAAAAAAGCAGAGAAAGCTTCACTTGCAGTCCATAAAATATGTTCATTTTGAAATAAAAATAAATAAATAAAATATAGTCATTCAAAATCACAGACAGAAGAGGCACAGCCATGGGATGAGGAGAGGAAAATTAATCAAATTAAATGGGACACTAATCTAGAGAAAAACTTGAGTATGATGACTATAAGGATCTGATTATAGAACAGCTTGTTGGACTGTGATTTTCTAACATTAATAAACTAACCGATCTGTGTGTGTTCAGATGTTTGTGGTGGACAGTGTGTCAGGAGAGCGCTGCAGACTGAGCGAGTTCTCAGTGACTGGATCTACTTACGCCCCTGAAGGGGAAGTGTGAGTGTTTCTAACCTTTAACCCCTTAACTGCTCATATTTCATCTTTAGAAATACAGTCGCTAGAAAACGTATGTGAACCCTTTGAGATATCTTGGATTTCTGCATAAATTGGTCATTAAATGTGCTCCGATCTTCATCTGAGTGAGAGTGAGATGCTGTGGCATGACCTCAAGAGAGCGATGCACACCAGACATCCGAATAATATTGCTGAACTGAAACAGTTTTGTAAAGAGGAATGGTCCAAAATTCCTCCTGACTGTTGTGCAGGTCTGATCTGCAACTACAGGAAACGTTTGGTTGAGGTTATTGCTGCCAATGGAGGGTCAACCAGTCATTAGCCTAGGGGTTCACGTACTTTTTCCACCCTGCACTGTGAATGTTTTCATGTTTTTTTCAATAAAAACATGAAAACATATAATTTTTTTGTGCAATATTAGTTTAAGCAGACTGTGTTTGTCTATTGTTGTGAATTAGATGAAGATCGGAGCACATTTGATGACCAATTTATGCAGAAATCCAAGAAATCTCAAAGGGTCCACATACTTTTTCTAGCGACTGTATACAATTTGTCTTGTTTCTTTTTATGTTTAAAATTGCGTTAATTCCCTCCCTTTTCCTCCTCATCTCTCCTGTCCTGGTGTTTGTGCAGCTATAAGGACGGCTCAGTGGTGAAGTGCAGTCAGTATGAAGGCCTGGTGGAGATGGCGTCCATCTGTGCTCTCTGTAATGACTCATCTCTAGACTATAATGAGGTAAGACGCTCAAACACAGCTGCAGGGGCGACTCAGACCCTCATATATGACCGTATATGGTCATAAATTAATCCATACCAGAATTTAAAAAATCTTGCATTATTAATCTATTTTTGGCATTCAGATACAAAGGGACTGCACTTCAGTGTGTGTTTTCACACTATGCATTAACAATCTGTCTCCAGTGATGAAGTGATACCAGAACTCTCTGTCCCTCCTCTTATTATAACAACAGATACATCATTTCTCTCTCTTACCACGGCTTGGTATCCCCACATGTTGGATGCAGTGAAGCTGCTGTTAACCCTAAGAGGTCCACTGGCTATTTTGCCATTTTGTTTTGTTTTGGGTTTTTTTTTTTGTTGTTGTTTTTTTTACAATAAACCACCCAGAAAATGTACTGTATACCATGCTCATGTTTAATATACTCTTCTTCAGCACTACCTCAACTTTATTAAATGAAAACTATATTTTTTTAAGTTTGATTTTCTCCAACACATTGTCTAAATTGTACAAAGGCCATGGCCATGTTTGGGTACTGAAATATTTCTACCAGCACAGATTTAGAGAATTGAACATTTGAATATCCTATTCTCACCTGCTCAGTAAAGACTCCCTGCCCTATTGAACCTCTGTTTTTTCCCTGTGTCTTTGTTTTTTGCCGTAGGCCAAGGGTGTGTATGAGAAGGTGGGGGAAGCCACAGAGACCGCCCTCTGCTGTCTGGTGGAGAAAATGAACGTGTTTGACACCGACCTGAGAGGACTGAGCTCAGCTGAGAGAGCTACGGCATGCTGCTCGGTAAGTGTGTGTTTGTGTCTAGGCGTGTGTGTGTGCATTAAAATGTGTATTTGTATTTGTTTGGGAAGGAGGAAGTGAGAGAGTAGCTTTTAAGAGAACAGCACTGATGTAAATGATTCATTGATGTCTGACCTCTGAATGCATTACTCAGGAGTCGTCCTCTCCAGGTTTTATCATCACTCTGATGTCTTTGTACTTTTAAGACCTTAAAGCCACAGCAATGCAGTCAAGAACAGGGATGGAGCAAAACGTCTATTTTCCAGTATGTCCTGATCCTGACTTTTGTAACACGATTATCCACCTTTAAACTGCCGGTACAACTGTAGATATGATTATGGGTGAAATTTCCATTGACTTTGCAGAAGTAGAAATTTCTTCCAGTGGCTAACCACCACTTTTATACTGTTTTTCCAAAGATATTAACTCATATCTTAGGCTGGCTATCAGGGTTAGAAATTATCTTTTTCTGGTGAATTTAGAAATCTACCAGCCACTATCTTTCTTTACCGGCCACTTTAATTTAACAAGCAGCATAATGTAATGAGGTTTACTGTAATAATCAAGGCTTGTAGTGTTTACATTATAAGCTATTTCACGGGTGTCAACCGCAAGGCCCGGGGGCCAAATCTGGCCCATGAAACGATTATATCCGGCCCGCGAGATCATATCATATTTGTATTATAACTGGCCCACCAGTATGAGGTCTGCAGATTTCCTCCAGTATAAAAATGTAAACTTCAACTTGATGATTTAAAATATCTTTAAGTCATAAAAAAAGTAAAGAGTAAGAAGATTTCATAAAAAGTCAAGAATCAATTAGTCAATTAAGTCAATTACGACTCAAGCTTATGATTTTGACTTTTCATTTCACGCTTTCAACTTTTAAAGTCGTAATTTGGGCTTTATATGTCACATTTTTATCTTTTAGATTCCCAATTTTAAATTTAAAGCCATATTTTGACCTTTTCAACTCCTTACTTTGGCTTTTTTAATCCCATATATTGACATTTAAACACAAGATTTCAATTTTTTTCTCATATTTTGACATTTTAAGTTCATTATTTTTACTTTTTATATCATATTTTGACCTTATACTCTCCCAGTTTTGAATTTAAATCATATTTTTAACATTATAAGTCATCATTTTGAATTTTAGCTAATAATTTGACATTTAAAACTCCTATTTTTGGATTTTTAATCACAAATTTTAAGCAATCAGACTCACAATTTAAAATTTTAAGTCATATTTTGACTTTCACACTCATTATTTTAAATTTGATCTTATATTTTGACCTTTCAAACTTAGAATTTTAATTTTGTCCTCATATATTTGCTCTTTAAAAACATTGTTCTTTTAATATCGTGTTCTGATCTTTTGAACTAATAAGTTGACATTTATATCTCAGATTAGAGCCTTTAAATTTACCATTTTTACTTTTTTGAATTTCCAAATGATTTATCATCAGTGCTGTTTTTTTCATTACTGGTGAAAATGAGGTTGACAGTTATGGTTAAATGTTGACCCTGTTAGGCTCTCAGGTTAGACCTAAATCCAGAATCTGACCTCCACTGAGATTGAGTTTGACACCCCTGGGCTATTTAAAAAGGAAACTGGTTTAACAATTAGAGAAAATACTGACATGCTCTCTGTCTTATTCATATCATTTAGAGCCTGTTTTTTTAGCGTGTCGTGATCTTAATATCACAGTCACAACGGTGATGCTGGACAGTGTGAGTGTGATTTTGTTATCACACATGTTAATACTTTTTTCAAATGTCCTGTGTTTGAAGAAAGAACCACTTTTCTTAGACATGTAAAGAATAAGATCAGATAGGTAATAGATGCACTAATTTCTTTACAGGGCTCATCCTCTGCTGTGTTGAGAGGATCAATGGGAAGCTGTCACTGATTTTTAACCACGCTTATGAACAGTTTGTCCTGTGATTATGTGTGCAAATGTTTGCTGCGTGCATGACATTTGGGGACACTGTCATTATAAGAGGCAGACTTGTAAATGTAACATTTTGTGGGCAGTTTCTGCAATATCCTACCAAAATTCAGGCAAAATTCTTTAATTTAAAACGTGTTCAAACACACCTTGAGTAGATTCACTAGTTGCACAGTGTCAAACGATGCCAGCAAAGGGAGGAGGATCCAGGTTTTTTTTGGTCAGTGGACCTGTGGGTCTGCTCGGTTCTGGTCATAAAGTCAGGAACAAGCAGAAAGCAGGGGTTGTATTTATGCTGTCATTGAATTACACCGTTGGGTTACTTTTCTCCCCACCCCTGTGGGTAGGGTGGGCAAATTTACCTGACACTGCTAAAATGACATCCTTATTTGGCCAGTGGTGGGTGTAAATTTCCCATCATGCTGGCAGTGGCTACACGCTTTATAGTATTAGGTTTGATTCTAGGTCTGATTTGTTCAAAAAGAAAAAAAGATAAAGAGAAATATGTGATGAAAGCTTTGATTCAGGAATGCACTCTTTTAAAAGGTGTGTGTCTCTTTAAAAAGCCTTCTATCAAGCATTTGTGTGATAATGTGCTGAAAACTCACATGTTATTGGTTGCTGTCCTCCTCTTTTTGGGTCTGGTGGTCTTCTTTCTGGTGGGTTTTCTGGTTTTCGTGGCTTTCTGAAGTGCAGTGGTCTTTTCACCTCCCCCCTTGGGGTTCTTTGAAGTCCTGGGCTGGGCTTTCTTGGGTTCCTTCTTCGGCACTTTTAATTCTTTTGGCATGTCTACTGCTGAATGTGTCCCTACTGCAGCCACACAGGTGTGGTCGGTGCTGGCTTCTGGTAGTATTGATAAGAATGTGCTCTTGCCCTCAGATGATTGGCTGAGTTGTTGTTTGTGGGCTGAGTACAGGTGCAGAGAAACAGGTTTGGTCAGAATAAGAATAAAATAATTTGGCCTAGTTTGTACTGGTTACAGCATGAGCTTTGGGTTTTGCACAAAACAAATACTCAGAAATCAAGAAATGTATTAAAGAAATATTGTCCCTCTGAGATTTTCCTAAGGTGGCTGCTTTGTCGTTGTTTATTTGTTTCAGTAATTATTTGCGACCATAACTGTACCCCAAATGCAAGATTACTGAGTATTTTGTCTCTTAGTTGAAAACATTTCACTAAAGAATAAGTCGGAAAAGAAAATTACCTATCACTCTTTCAAACTTGGGTTACAGCAGATTGTACAGGCAAAAACACAACAACAATCAAACACAGTCCTTCTGTGGTTAGCATCAACTCAGTTAATCTAATGTTAAATCCAAACTATAACTAGGGATGGGGATTGTTGATTTTATTGATATTTATACCCTTAGAGATACTCCTTATTGATCCCAGTCCTTATTGATACCCCTATTGATACTTTTTTCTATAATTTGTTGGAAAGACAAAATAATGGCAGATATATAAAATACAAGTGGTCATAGCTGAGTAGTGCTTGAGTTAAACTGTATTTATTGAAGTTTCTTGTCAAAAACTAAATTTTCTCATTTTCTTATGATATTTGAACACATCATAACATAAAGAATACAGTTGTCTAATTAACTGAGGTTACCTGAACGCTTCATATTTCCATCCTTTAGCTTAAGTTAAGTAATTAACTTTAATTCTGCCGATTCCGTCAAAGATTTCTACACTGGATTAATATTTTTAACGAACAAGACTTGCTACAAAATATGAGAGCCCTTTCAGCGTTTATCTGAGCAGTAGAAGAAGAAAACTATCCTGAAGCAGCTGAAGAGAATTGTATGAGTGTCTATTACTCCCAGCACAGGTGGATATGATTTCATGCGACTCGCACGCAAGCAGACAGTTAAAGATGCCACATTCTGGTTTAATGTGATGCACAATACTGATGTGCTTTTGGTTTATGTTCCCCTTAAAAGAACTGATGTATGTTTTTACTCCAGTTATATCTTAAAATGAAGTTATGTCACAGACCCTGTGAGACTCGATAACAGTATCGATAAGATAAAACATTATTGAATTTTCGGGTATTTTAAAAACAGAACCTTGTCCATATAGACTCTGGTTTCCATCCCATCCCTGACTATAACACAGGGGCCTGCTACAAGGAGTCAAGCCCGTTTCAGACTGGGATCGTGACGCACGCGTCTCGACCACGACACGTGTGGATTTTCAGTTTGATTGCATGTTAACAAGTCAGGGCTTTCAGACTGCTTGCATGTGCGCCGCGTCTCGCGCAGCTGGTACGCCCGACTCAGGCGCGGAGGGTTGAGAGATTCGAAGTCTTGCCTATTTTTTTCCGCGCACCACATGTGGCCGTGGACCATATTAGACAGAAAATGATAAATGGAGAGCCATATTTACATGTGTGGCAAATATGCACATAGAATATGTTTATAGTATGTTTCTTGATAACCCTGAGGAAGGCCATAAGCTTAAATGCGGCTGTTTTATAAAGTTGTTCCCTAAAGAGCAACTATTAGTGAAACTTTATGTCCCCACACTGGCTGAATATATCACAGGAAAGATAAACACCTATGAATGCTTTTCTGGTTCGTGGTTTTCAAATTAAAAGCCTGGTTTAGTATTTCTGTAGAGAAACTCCATTCACTTGTACAGAATGCTTTTGTTTTGAATAGTTCCCGACAAACTTCTTCAATACACTGAATCAATAAGCTTGTAGGGGGGTTTATTGAGGTAAAACTCGTGAAGAAGGATAGGGCTTTGAGAGCAGGAAAATGCGGCTGACACGCAGCAAACTCGCGCCCTGTGTGAAAGCCGCACCGGCAGGAGCCAGAGCTGACGCGCGCAACATACAAAAGCAGTAAAACACACTCCCAGTCTAAAACGGGCATCACTGTAGCTCCAGCTAATGGCTCTTTTTTCGTCAAATGTGCCCAGTGCTGAACTGATAGCACCAATAGCATCTTGTAAGAGCAGCACAGTTTAGCACTATTTTGATCTAGAAAATGGGAATGAAGGTCTTTGTGTGCTGTGTCAGGTTATATGCATGTGACGATACTCAGCACAGGAATATGGACGGTGACCTGCAACGACGATCAAAGATTGGCACAGCAAGCACTGCTAACATCAGCCACATTCTACAAACCAACTGCACATCATTTATTATACTCTAATATTATTTATTTATTTGCTGTCAAAAAATGAGGAAAATATCACATTTGTGTCACTGATTGACCTTTTCCATTTTTGATGTGCTTTATAAAGGTCCTATGGATTATGATTCCTGTCCCCTGGCAAATTATGCATTGTTTTTGTTTTGTTTGTTTCTTTGTTTTTAAGAAAAAATAATCTCAGTGGTTTAAAAATGAAACTGTATAAAATATGATTCATTTTGCCTCATAGACATCTCTTCAGGCCAGTCTGTGGTGCTGAAATACTGAAGAAAAAATGTTTATTTACCTCTTTTGTATTTTTTGTTTCAGGTGATCAAACAGTTGATGAGGAAGGAGTTAACACTGGAGTTCTCACGAGACCGAAAGTCCATGTCTGTCTTCTGCTCCTCAAATAAACTCACCCGCTCTGCTTCTGGAGCCAAGATGTTTGTCAAGGTAAGACTTTAAAAATGTCCAAATTCAGTGTCAGGTGTGTTAAAATGATACAGCCTCTGTTATCTTAATTATTGTACCAAAAAATACCAAAACTTCAAGTCACATTCATAGGCTAAACTGTGGGAAGGGAAAGAGAGAGCACTTCAATATTGAGTAGGAGAAACATCCTAACATTTGGTGCCTAAGACCTCTCTTTTTGCCTCGATATTGTTTGATTTTTACTAGAATCAATCTAGGTTTGAATCTGGTGTCCCTTGTCTTCTTCATTCGCTCCCTTTTTCTATTCTCAGGGCGCTCCAGAGAGTGTGTTAGAGCGCTGCAACTACGTCCGGGTCAGCGGCTCCACCCGTGTGCCTATGAGCACGGAGGTTCGAGAGCAGCTCTTGTCCACAGTGAGGGAATGGGGATCAGGCAGAGACACGTTGCGCTGCCTCGCCATGGCCACAAGGGACGCACCTCCTGACGTCAACAGCCTGAACTTGGAGAACTCGGCTGCTTTTACCGACTATGAGGTGATGATGATGATCAAACAGTCCCTCACTGTAATATAAAACCATATTATCTATATTTTAGTTTATATATTTGAAAGAGAAGCTGGTATTTGTTGTCATTGTTTCGGCTCTAAAGTACTCCCTCTCCCCCTCTCTTTCCTCTCCCCAGTCTGATCTGACCTTTGTGGGCTGTGTGGGCATGTTGGACCCCCCCAGGAAAGAGGTGCTCAGTGCAGTCCGAATGTGTCGTCAGGCTGGCATCAGAGTCATCATGATTACAGGTTAGCTGAACACATCTAAAGCCCCATGATCCAAATCCAGAAAAAAGATTTAGTTAAATCTATAAAGATACACAGATTTATTTAAATCTACAAATAATGCTGCCTATGTTTTTTTTTCTTGATGGCATTTCCTCGAAAAACTTTAAAAAGATGATACAGATGCTTTAAGGAAAGCAGCAGTCGTCTTTTGTAACTTAAAAACAAGTTTAAACACTTTCAAGTGCAGCTAAACCGTCTTTTAGAATATTTTGAAGCAACAGTTGAGTGTGAATATTTTTCCTTGCAGGTGATAACAAAGGCACGGCGCTGTCAATCTGTCGCAGAGTGGGCATCATCACGGAGCAGGAGGAGGAGCAGGAGGGCTCTGGGGTCAGCGGCGGTCTGACGGGCCGTGAGTTTGACGAGCTGCCTCCTCACCTGCAGCGTCAGGCCTGCAGGACAGCCAGGTGCTTTGCCCGGGTCGAACCAGCTCACAAGAGTCGCATCGTGGAGTACCTGCAGAGCCTGAGTGACATCACAGCCATGGTGAGAGACTCAGAGGCACGAATGTGACCATGATAATAACCCTCCCTCTCCTTGGATGTCACTAAATCATCCTTTTATGATTTCAGACGGGTGATGGGGTGAATGATGCGCCGGCGCTGAAGAAGGCAGAGATCGGGATTGCAATGGGCAGCGGTACTGCAGTGGCGAAGTCGGCCTCGGAGATGATCCTGGCTGATGATAACTTCTCGACCATCGTGGCCGCAGTGGAGGAGGGCAGAGCCATCTACAACAACATGAAGCAGTTCATCAGATACCTGATCTCGTCCAACATTGGAGAGGTCGTCTGGTCAGTACAAGAGATAGAAGTGCACCGTGTCACATATCTCATAGTGCTGATTGGATCATTGATTTTCATCACAGATCAAAACATTGCCAACATATTTATATTATTTAGACCAGCGGTTGTCAACTGGCACCATATCAAGCCCCCTCTAAGCTCAACATCCAGCCCCCAAAACATGATTCAATTCAGAAAATGTAGGCAGGAAAAAAGATCTTTTGGTTTTTAGGGTAACTTTTTAGTTTAATTAGAATGATTTAATGCAGGGGTGTCAAACTCAATCGCAGAAGGGGCTGAATTCTGAATTTAGGTCTAACCTGAGGGCCTAACAGGGTCCACATTTAACCAAACTGTCTACCTCACTTTCACCAGTTATAAATTATGGGGGAAAAATTAGCACTGATGATAAATAATTTTGAGATTTAAAAAGTCAAAATGATAAGTTAAAAGACATAAAATCTGAAATAAAAGTCTAACTTATTAATTCGAAAGGTCAAAAATCAAAACAGGATGTTAAAATATTGCTTTTAAAAGGCAAATGTATAAAAAAGAAAGTCACATTTCATGTTTAAAGGCAAAAATATGACTGACAAGTTAAAATGGTGCACTTAAAATGTCCAAATCTGAGATAAAGGTTGAAATAATAAATTAAAAAGGTGGAAATATGAGATAAAAAGTCAAAATTATGAATAAAAAAATTTTTAAATATGAGACAAAAGTCAAAATAATGAATTGGAAATGGTCAAAATATGAGATAAAAGCCCCCCAAAAAATCAACTGAAGTTATAATTGTGCAATGCAAAATTGAAAATATGAAATGAAAACACAAATGAATTTCTTTTCCCACATTTCTTTTTGTCCAATTTTTTACTTTTTATTTTTTTACATTTTTATGACTTAAGGATATTTGATATTATCAAGGTTAAGTTTACTTTTTTTATACTGGAGGAAATCTGCAGACCTCATATTTTTGGGCCAGTTATAATAAGAATAGGATATGATCTTGCGGGCCGGGTGTAACTGTACCCTGGGCCGGATTTGGCCCCCGGGCCTTGAGTTTGACACCCCTGATTTTAACGTTTCATCTATTTTATACAGAGATCCACCTGTTATTTATCAGTATGTATGATACATGATAAGCATGTGCTTGTCAGTCCAGTTGTGATTAATTCAGCAGTTTTCTGTGTCAATTTTTCACTCCAGGCTCATAGAGAGGGTGAATTTCCTGCCTGAGAATCAAAACACAAGACCGGTGTCCTCGGTTTGTTTTCCACCAATAAGGATGCAGCATAGTGGTGTTAAACCTAGTGATGAACATCATTGCAGTCCTAGAAATATGCAGCTAAAATATTTTAACTGCCCATAGGCAGTAGAGATTGACCCTGTTTATACTTAAAAATTGATAGCAGTATGCTATTTGGACCAAAATATTTACTTTGTTTTAGTTAATTTAAAAGAACGGCCCCCAAGAGCCTGTTCAGACAAAATCTGGACCTTTTTCAAATGTTGTTGATGACCTCTGATTTAGACCCTATGTAGTATGCCTATTATTTTTGGGAAATGAAAACAAGAAATGACCCTATATTGGCTGTCTAGTTCTTATTTATAGATTGATTTTAACTGGAATCATGTTAAAGTTAAAAATCTCAGTTTAAGGATAGCCCTACTCCAGCGCTTTATCTTCTCCCCCTCTCTTCCCTGCTCAGTATTTTCCTGACAGCGGCTCTTGGCATGCCTGAAGCTCTGATTCCAGTGCAGCTGCTCTGGGTTAACCTGGTCACAGACGGTTTTCCAGCTACTGCCCTGGGCTTTAACCCCCCTGACCTTGACATCATGTCGCGCCCTCCCCGTTCCCCCAGAGAGCCTCTGATCTCCAGCTGGTTGTTCTGCCGCTACCTCATCATTGGATGTGAGTACCAGAACAATATGATTACACATAACTGCAATCACAGATATGATTTTTACATCCGTAAAACTCTTACTTTATCACTCTGCAGGTTATGTTGGAGCTGCCACAGTCGGCGCTGCAGCATGGTGGTTCATGGCGGCACATGACGGACCTAAACTTTCCTTCTATCAGCTGGTAAACACACATGACTCTTTGATTCCTCTCTGGCTCTTTTACTCTCTAGTTCAGTTGATGCGTGTGCGCAAGGGCAATCACGTTATTACAAAGTAAGCGTTCACAGTAAACTTCAGGTACACAGCTGCAAGCAGGAGGGAAAAACATGACTGTGAATTAAGAAATTTAAAAAGTCTGAATAAAAGCATGACAGTTTTTGGATTGTTTCAGGTGAGAGGTACCTGTAAGTATGAAGGATATAATCAACATGCTTGTTTCCTCTACAGTCTCATTATCTGCAGTGCAGTGAAGGTCACGCTGAGTTTGCTGGTGTTCAGTGCTCAGTATTCGAGTCTCCGTACCCCATGACCATGGCTTTGTCTGTCCTCGTGACTATAGAGATGTGCAACGCCCTGAACAGGTGAGACCAAACAAGCAAGCCCACCTTGATCATTACTAGATTATTATTAGACCAGTAGTCACAAAATGAGATCAATGAATCAAAAGTTTTTTTTCCTGAACTATGAATTATATTTTAAAAATGTCTTCTATTCTTTTGCTGCAGCCTCTCTGAGAACCAGTCCCTACTGAAGATGCCTCCTTGGTCTAATCCGTGGCTAGTGGGCGCCATCTGTCTGTCCATGGCTTTGCACTTCCTCATCCTCTATGTCGACCCACTGCCAGTAAGTGTGCATGTGTCTCACTGGTCCTTTAACAGCTAGACTCAGAGGTGCACTATCATGATAAATTAATTCTAATACACAAACGAAGACGAACATTTTAGCCCCCTGTGAAAATTTCATTTGTTAAAGTATTTCCTACGTGTTTTTAAACAGAGCAAGGATTTTTTAACACAGCCTTTCTGAACATCCTAGTTTTATTTTGGATGCCAACATTATTTTACTTTGCACACAGAAACAAAATTGTTTAACAAACAAAAAACTACAGGGTCTAAATAATGATTCCTCCCTTATGCTAATTGTCAGTTCGGTCTCCTTTTGCTGGGTAACAGCCTGCAGTCATTTGTTGTAGTTTTCATCAAATCTCTGACACGTCTTCTGAAGAATCCCAGCCCATTCTTCTTTGGTCAATTTCTCAAGCTCCTCCAGATTTGATGGTCTTCTAGCATGGACCTTCATCGTCAGTTCACCCCACAGATTTTCAATGGGATTCAAGTCAGGACTTTGGTCAGGCCAGCCAGTGAGTTCACTTTGGTCTTCTGGCAGTAGTTCTTCACTAGGAGCCACGTATGTTTTGCGTCATTGTTGTGTTGAAGACAAAGAGACGTGCTTCACTGTGGGGACGGTGTTCTTTGGGTGACATGACTCTCCCTTCTTTCTCCAAACATCACCCACGTCTCTACAGCCAAAGAGCTCTTGCTTGGTCTCATCTGACCAAAGGACATGCTTCCAGTATCAGAATCTTTCTCCAGCTTGTCCTCAGCAGACTTCAGTCTGGCTTGAAGGTGTCTCTTCTGCAGAAGTGACTCTTTCTTGGTCCATTCCTGTGCAGGGCTCCTGTGATTGTCTTCTTTGAGACCACAATTCTTGACTTGACTAAGTCCTTCACTAGAGCCTTGGCAGTTGTTCTGGGGTCTTTAGACACACCTCTCACTAGTTTTCTTTCTAGAGTCTCTGAAATCTTTCTCTTCCTATCTCTGCCAGGCTTGTTCTGGACTGCGTGGCTCTCGTTGAATTTCATGATTATACTTCTCACTCCAGTTCTTGACTCTTGGAAACGCTGTGATAATGTTATAGATCTTTCTCCTGCTTTGTGAGCATCAACAATTTTTTTTCTCAAGTCTAAACTGATTTCTTTTGCAGTGTTATTTTTGTCGACTAAAACTTTGCCTAAAAACTAGACTAAAACTAACAAAAATAGATCTGTGATGACTAAAACTGACAAAAACTGAGTTTAGTTTTCATCAAGAGGACTAAAACTAGACTAAAATCTAATTTAGTTTTTGTCAGACATTCAAAATCTGTGATATTTCTCCACTGTGGGTAAATCTGTCAAAAGACAATACATCTGTATCTGTTCTGCCTCTCAGCTGTAGAAAGCAGGGACCCAAGGTTTGTCAGAGTGCAGAGAACACTCTACCATGATTTGGTACCAGATTTAGGCAAGAAAATAAATGCTTGGACTAAAATGTATTTATTTATTTATTGTAGGAACTTTTATGATGTTGGATTCTTTCAGGCACCTTATGCAGTATTGCAGACTCTATATTTGTAGTCGAAATTGTCAGTATTTATTGAATGAACTGTTAGGTTGTTGGATGCTCTCAGGCACTTTATATAGTGTTACAGACTCTGTATTTCTTCTTAATGTTGTTTTTTTTATGTCAGTGTATGTTTGAGCTGTGTACGTTGCACTACTGCCCAAGGCAAATTTCCCCTCGGGGACAATAAAGTATATCTTATCTTACCTTATTATGTGAGGACTTTTTATGGACTAAAACTAGACTAAAATGTTTTGAGTTTCTGTTGACTAAAACTAGACTAAAACTAGAAAGGGTAGAAATGACTAAAATGGGACTAAAACTAAAATACATTTCATTTAAAGACTAAAATTTAAAAAGCTGCCAAAATTAACACTGCTCTTTGTTTTTGGCATGGTGCCTTCTCAAGTGATGGCTCAAACCCTTTCTGAAGCTTTAGACCAGTGTTACTGTTTGGCTCTTTTGTGATTATTTGTGTCTCTTTTATGTCTTAATTTTAAGTATTATTCCCTCAGAAAACCTCAAAAAGGGAAACTTTTTTGCCATTTTTTCACCATTTTTTGCCACTTGTCACCCATTAAAGCAATCCTTTGCCATTAAAAAACTACTTATTCCTACTTTTTTGCAAATTTTTTGCAACTTTTTAACCAATTTTTGACCACTTATATCCCATTTTTGCCCATTTTCACCATTTTTCTCCAATTTTCAACCATTTAAGCTACCTTTTGTCATTAAATACCACTTTTTTCCTAGTTTTTGTCCATTTTAGCCACTTCTTTTTGCCAGTTTTATCTCAATTTTGCCCTTTTTTTACCAGTTTTTGCCATTTTCCACCCCTATAAGCTACCTTTTGCCACTAAATACCAAGTGTTTCCTATTTTTTGTCCATTTTTGCCACTCTTGACTGCTTTTTGCCCATTTTAGTCTCTTTTCACTCATTTTTTTGCCACATTTGGACCATTTTATGTCACCTATGACTAATTTATTTGTCACTTCTCCCCCATTTTTTTGCTCCTTTCTGACCCCTTTTCCACTTTTCCTTCCATTTTCACCCCTTTTCACCCATTTGTGCCACCTTTAACTTATTGTTACTGCTAATTTAAGCTGTTTTTGCTTCACTTCTTAGTTTGTGGCTCTTGCAAAGGTATTTTTCAACAATTTGGCTCTTTGGTTGAGCAGGGTTGAGTAACACTGCGATAGACTGTGTAAATGTGACAATAACCCTCAGTTTGAACCTGATTTTACAAACTAGTGGCTTTAAAAAGTTAAAGAACATCATTGAATAGTGATTTTTGCTGTAGCTCAACAAAACTTTCCCTTGTTAAGGGGCCTAATGATAGACCTGTCCACAGAAATGGCTGGGGCCCTTAACCTGTTGCCAGTTAACCTGATTGGTTGTAAAATGCTCCTCCAGCTGTTTTTCATTTGTAACACTTACTTTTACAGTCTTTTACTGCTCTGTCCCAACTTTTATTGAGATGGGTCCGCCAAATTTAAAATGAGCTAGTGTTTGTCATGAAATGGTTAAATGTGTCAGTTTCAACAGCAGTTATGTTGTTTATGTTTTATTGTAAATAAATATGGGTTTATGAGATTTTACAATCTGTGCATTACACTGTGCCCCAACTTTTTTGAAGTTGAGGTTGGATGTTATATTCATATCAGAGGAAACCGTATGACACTCTCACATGGTGTCGTGCTCCAAACAACAAATCACGTGCATACATCATGGCTTTAATATCCTCTCCGTCTGTGCTAGGTGATCTTTCAGATCCGCCCCTTGTCCTGGCCTCAGTGGGTGGTGGTGTTGAAGATGTCGATCCCCGTCATCCTGATGGACGAAGTCCTAAAGTTCCTCGCCAGAAACTACGTCGAGCCAGGAAGCCAGATCCAGGTCCGAAAGCATTGCCATTATCCTTTAGTTAAAATTGTGTTTATTCAAGGTATTATAAGAGTTTTCTAAATTTTATTTGTTTGTTTACAATCTTCTCCAAAAGTCTTTGGAAGAGGAGGAGGAGGAGCTTCAGAGGACGAGGGCAAACGCAGGATTGGCTGGTGTGGTGATGACAAGGCTGCGTCAGTCATTGAAAGGTGTGTCGTGGTCATTCGTCCTGATCTCCGCACCGGTGGTGATCTGGATCTTCAGCCTGGACTCTGACATCACCAACATCTTCTGGGAGTGACGGGAGGACAGAGCGGACCGGTGGATTGTTGGGGAGGCAGAGAACAAAAGGAAGGGACCAAAAAGCAGAGGATTGTGGGATGTAGTAATGACTGAATAGGGGAGTTGAGAGGCGAACAAAGATGAGGTACACTTTGCTACAAAGCAAGAATGTCAGAGGTGAGGAAAGAGAAGTCTAACAACAGACAATCTTAATACAAAAAAGGTTTTCTTTTGAAAGAGAAGGTGCTACATGTAGCAGAAGGTCTCTGTCAAAGTCAGAATCAACTCTCATTTTAATGTGAAAGTTCTCTCCAGGTCTGATTCACTGATGATGGTTCACTAGCTCCAAAATCTTCATCATTTGCTCCCATCTGCTTTGTCTTAAGATCTGTTTCACATTCAGACACTGACATGCCCATGAAGTTTTCATGCTGCCTGCAGTTCACTTTTGTTTGTGGGGAGGGGAAATACACCCCATTTCTCAAAGTCAATCTGTGCAGTGCAAATGACCGCCTTTCTAGATTATCTTTAGATGAAGTCCGTCTCTATCCTGTCAGTTTATTTAAGAAAACATCTGAACAGCAGAGCAACCTCAGACAGGTAAAGTAATATGATACTAATATTTGTATGTTGTTCTCTTTATTCCTGCATTAGCATGTGACCCAGCTGTTCTGGGCTGTGCATGCATTTTTAAGCCCAGTTTAGACCAAAGACTCAGAATGCAATAAGACTGTTTTAGCAGCTAGCAGGAGACAGTTGCAGCTTTGTGATCTTAGCCGTTATATCAGGCAAGCTGACAGTGTTGCCTGCAGTTCAGTATGTCAAGTCGCCTTCAGCTGGTTTAAGGAACAAATTCACATCATGCATTTTAACAGCGAACAGCACCCTGTCATCATCAGCCTCTCCCTAACTGAAATACAGCCTTGACAGCTGTGTTTGCTCTGTTTTTAGAGGTGACACCAATTCCTGTAAATGACAGAAATGCTCTGGGAATAAGTGGGAGAAATTGGCCAAAAATGGGATGTCTGCTGCTTCAAGCTCTCACCAGTAATAGGCATAACTCCCCTGGGTATTTGTTGCAGCACCCATTATCGGCTCCAAAGTCTGAACCCTCTTTTTTATGTTTCTGCAGAATTGTAACCTACTATCACTGTCCTTATTTAGAACTACAAATAGAGATGCATTGACTGTGGAAATTATGGCCCATCTCTATGTGCAGATCCCTAGTCTGTCTAAACTTTAAGCTGCTGCCACTAGTAGCCACTGCATCTGTTCTTAATAGCTGCCATACTGTCACAATGCTCTTTAATCCACTGTGAACACAATGATCTGTTAGCACCATAGCATCTCATGGGATCAGAGCAGTTCAGCACTATTTTGATCTACAAAATGGGAACAGTTGTAAGTAGGCTGTGTGAGGTTCTAGGTCTATATAACTAAAGTACTTAAGGATAATATTCATCAGAGAAACATGGACGCTAACCTGTAGGGATCTTCGGAGGCTTGACGTTTTAGCACTGCTCACGTTAGCCACATTCCATAAATCAACTTTGCACAGGTACAAATGAAGTTGGTTTACAGGATGTGTTACTTGACTTTAGCCAAGTCAGCTGAACACAATTCTAATTTGTGTTGAATTGTTTGTGAAATTAGTCACCTAGGAACATCCCTAGTTTAAAATAACAATATAGCCTCTTGCAAATACCAAAGTTTACCTTGTAACTTATTTTGTATAAAGCCCACTTCAGACCAAAATTTTGTGATGTGACAAGACAGTGGCAGCTTGAACCAAGTGGTCTGAAAATGTTGCCTACAATTCAGTTTGTCAGATTGTAAACAGCTTATTTCAGTGTTGAATGCAGATGCATGTGAAATAGGTAGGGCTGCAACAAACGATTATTTCAATCATCGATGAATCGGATGATGATTATTGTTGTCTCACACACACACACCGATTCATCAATTAATCCAATGATTATTCCATTGATTATTCGGATTTTGCTAGGCGGGGCTTCACATATTTGTTCCAAGTAGAGTATTTTGTAAGATAAAATCCCAGTGTAAATTTTAGAAATAATTGCGTGTATTATTTTTTACTTTTCATACGGGAACTTCAGCCTGTTAACACTCCTCCCCATAAGCTGCACATGTAAGCAGGAAGCGTGGCGCTGTATGAGCAGGGAGCAGATATCTTGGTTATGACAAGACTGGGCTTGCAAAGCAGTTTTCTGATTATAATTGCTGTGAAATTGTGCTGCCATGCTAAGATATTGATGACAAATGACTTACAGATGAGAAGGAATCATTCAGTCTGATGATATGCAGGAAAAAATAAACAGTAAATGCTATGAAAACGATGCAGTGTCTCCTTCAGTTGCAGCAGTGTGAACTGGTAGGTTTTTAGAACATTGCAAGCAGTTGTGAGTTGCAACTCTACCCATCTCGCTGCACATCTTTGGTCTGAACTGGGCTTCAAGGTCCCTTCTTCTACCCAGTAAAGTATGATTCAGCTGTTACGCATACCAGCATGGCATTGATTGGACAGGGCACTGGTTACTGGCATCTTATCCTGCCACAATATCTGCAGTTGGCTGATGTCTATCAACATGGTTTTTATCAGCTGATACTGATGTTAAAACAATGCTTAATGCATCTTCAGTGACAGTTATATTCATTCGTTGTCTCATAGGATGCACTGCCTCCTCCATTTGCAGCAGTGTGAGCTGACAGGCTCCCAGAACCTTGCAGAGCTGCTACTTGCTACCAGTTGTCTGTTTAACTCGTCTTAGCTGGGCTTAAACCGAGCTGTAGTTGCACCACAGTCACAGATGTTTGATGGTGTCATATTAACTCTATAACCGCTGGTGTGTGGAGGACAGTAAAGAAAAAATGCTACACGTAGCACCTTCTCTAGTTAAACTGTCTGGTTAAAAAAAGGAGTGTGTTATGGAAGGAGAGACGTGTGCCCAGAAAAACACGCACATAACACCCAAACCGACTGTACATCCACACAATAATTCACCAGTAATAAGACAAGCTCAGTGACATGTACATGTACAGAAAATCCCACTGCAGCTAACCTCGTGCTGTAAAGAATCACCTTCATGTTGGAGCTTCCCTGTAGATATGTAAACTAACATTTAAACCTGCGAGGATGGACTGTTAGAATGCATGTCAACGCACGCCACTTTGTAACAACCACCATCAGCCCAGGTCTCTCTGTGTGAGTGTCCAGATACACGTTATTGTCCTGAGGAGTACCGAGGTTAAAGCATGAGCTGGTTAAAAAGGTTCACATGTCCAAAGTTTGGAGTTCATCACAGCATTGAAACTCCGATTTATGTTTGAGCATCCTTCATTGTCTCCTTTTTACTTTCACACTGCCCTGCAAGAAACATTTCTTCATCCTGCAGCTCCAAAACAAGCTGGAAACGTTGAAACATAATCCTGGGTGGTAAATATGCTTGACAACGTTTGTACACTAAAAGTGCCAGGGCTTTCCATAAGCCAGACAGACATCTTATTGCAGCCAGGTGTGCTCCTGTTGCTCTGTGACTTTAAATATTTTTTCTCCTGTACTTTCAGGACTCAAATGCAATTCAAGATTTTTTTCTTTTAATTTAGATAGCACTGTCTATGCAGAAACCACTTCCTGCCCCCATCTGGAGTTCTTTGCTAAGACGTGACACCGTCTGCAAATCCACTCATGATTTGTAACATTTCTTCATAATTCGTCATAAGTCTTTTATCCTTTTAAAAAATGAATTCCCACCACAAATTGTTGTTGAAAGATTTCACAGATATAAGGAAATAATGTGGATGCCTTCTTATTTTTTCCTCACTGTTGTCTATTGCAGTGGTTTTCAAACTTTTTTCGCCCATGGCACACCTAAGGTTAAGTCAAAATCTCAAGGCACACCATATTTAAACCGATACAAAATAAACTTTTTAAATAATGTTACAGTCAAGGTGAAGGAGATGGCAAAAGTGGGCAAAAGGTGGCAAAAATTGGATAAAGGTGATGAAAAAAACATGGCAACATTGGGCAAAAAGTGGCTAAACAAAGTCAGAAATGGGCAAAAATTGGTAAAAAGTGGCCAACCAATGGGTTGAAATGGGCCACAACTCGTTGAAGTGTCAAAATAGTGGGAAAAATGGGTTATAATTGGCCAAAAGGATTAACCGTGTAAGAAGGTGGTAAAAATGGGATAGAAGTGATAAGAAAAATGGGCAAAAGTGGGGGGAAAAAGTGGTCAAAGGCAAAAGTGGCAAAAAGATGGCAAAATAGATCACAAGTGGCAGAAAAGTGGCAAAAAGGGTTAAAGTATCGACAAGGTGTTAAAAAGGGGTTAAAAGGGATGGGAGAAAATGGCAAAAAATGGCTAAACAATAGCAAAACTGTGGCAGAAAAGTGGCAAAAAGGTAGCAAAAATGGGTTAATTGTGGTCAAAAGTTCCAAAAAAGTTGCAAAAATGGGTCAAAAGTAGTAATAAGAAGCTGCAAAAAAAGCAGTCAAAAGAAGTGGCAAAAATGGGTAGAAAAATTGTATAACTTGGTTAAAAATAGCACAAATTAATAACTTTTACACCAGTTCAACCCAATAATGGCTTGCCATGCTTTTCTGCTCTTGAGTTACGCTCTCTGAGGTAACTGTTAGCCAGGATGCTAGCTCCAGTGCTACTGATCCAACACACATACACTGATATCAACAAATTCCAACTGGGGAGCTCCCATTCTCTGAGGTTTTTACAGGGGTCCAGATCTGTGGGCAGGCCTGGTTACAGTTCTTGCCATAAAGTTGTAGTAATAACATATGGTACAAATTCCCACGGCACACCTAGACTTGCCTTAAGGCACACTAGTGTGCCTTGCCACACCATTTGAGAACGACTGGCCGATTGAACCAGAGAGGGCAACATTTCAGACCCCCCTACTGGCTGCTTTTTCCCACCAGCTGACTACTCCAGATCTCATGAAAACTCCTGAAAGTGCAAAAACAACAACTTTTAGTGGACACACTTTGATCTGGTCATGTAGAAATCATGGCTAAGCCTTGAGGGTCAGTTTCATTGCTGCAGGATGAAGAAATGTATTCATGCTACTGTGAAACTTTGGTACTTTTTACATTTTTAACCCCCTCTAAATTTGTCATTTAGTTTTAAAAACAGGACTTCCTCTTTAAGCCTTCACACCAGGATGAACAAATCCGTTCATTCCGACTAAAACTCTTGATTTTTTAGTTCATAGTTAAGGATGAGCAGTTGTTTAGGTAGTCAGTATCTAAAAATGTTCTGCTTCATGTTTGGATTTTTATGCTTTTGTTACTTGATGTTTTTAAATATTCTGTACTGGTTCTTTATTCTTTAACTCATCCTTATCTGTGCTCTTCAGACGCAGGATTTCAGTGTGTTAAACAGAAGTGTGAGTATCTCTGCAGCTCCACACTGAGCAGGATGCGGCTATGATGGAATCTGTTTTATTGTTTGTTTTGTTTTTGATGAATCAGAGGCCTGTCTGACATTTTCTCCTGTGATGCGACATGTTTACCACTGAAGGGATTTTATTTTATAGTGATTATTTCTTTATTCAGATCATCTTAAATCTGTTGTTTTATGTTTTTATCTGGAGATTTTTTTTTTTTTTTTTTTTTTTTTATTTTCTCAAAACATCAGGAGTTGATTGCACCAGCCGGGTGTAAATAAAACCAGTTTTATCTCTGTGTCTGGACTGAAATATGATGGAATTGTAGGATCAGATTTACACTGAATGCACCAGAAAAGTCGACACTGCATCTACTCCAAAGCTGCAGCACCCACAAATCATCCAAAGGATTTGGCAGGTTGTCCCGGGACCAGTAAGGTGACCAGCTCCTGATGTTCCAGTAAAGCGTTTTTTGTTTTATTTTTTTTATTGCAGGTCGTCGGCCTGTCATGGCACTTAAAGAAAACATGAATCTGGTGCTTTAATTTAGGACCATGTTCATGTTTCTGGCTCATGTTGGACTGACTAACCTGATCTGGCATCTTTTTTATTTATTTATTTTCTTTTATTTTGAAGCTTTTCTCCTCTGTGTGAATAATCCTACCCATAGAGATTTTTTCTTTGCTGACCACTTTTTTGCCTCTTCTTTGTTTAATTTGTTTCTTTTTTGCAGAATTCTTTTGGTCTTAAATGTTCCTCACATTTAACCAGCTCAAAGGGAATCTACATTTGTTAAAAGATGTTTTTGGTTTTGAAAAATCACATGAGGACGACGATCTGTAAATGCTCCTAGTATTTATTTTTCATTATTTATTTATATTTGATTTTTTTGGCTGACCATTTTAAAACGTGACATACCCATTTTGTTTACACGCTTCATCTTGACATTATTTTTATTGTTAATATTGACTTATTGTTAGCATGTTACAATGATTTAAATGGGTTCAAAGAGAAGTATATTTGGTTTTAGGTTGTCAAAATAGATTTCCATTCTTTTATTCTTTATGCCCACCTCCTTCCCTTCAAAAATATTTACACTACATTTGAATGGGAGGCTTTTATATTTATTTAAATATTTTTATTGTTTATTTTACTGTTGAGGAGGGTTTTTTGTTGTCATGGAAACGATGTTACAGGATGAAACAACAATAAATATGAATTGGTTCTAATTTAAAGTGTGACCTGCTCGTTTTTACCTCATCAAACTTCCCTTAGAGATTGCTTTAATTTCTTAGTATCAGTATATCCAAATTTTAGGGGATTGAAGTGTTTATACTAGAGATTTTTTCATATTAAAATCTTGTTTTTTCTTTATAAACACTGCTGGACTTAGCTACATATTTAACAATGAGGCACAACAACACTGTGGACGAACATGAGAAAAGGAAGAAATCATGAAGGGGACGACTTTTTCACAGAACTGTGAATCTAAAAACAAGATAAACTTACAAAAAAGTAAGGAAATTTGTGTTTGGTAGATTATTTCTTTGTTGTAACAATGCTTCTTGGTAATAAATCTTATACCGTTGGAAAGCCTGTTTATTACCCTTTTAAATAATTTAAGGATCATGCATTTGTGGGATGAGCAGCAGAGCTGAGTATGTGGGTTGCACCCATGAAAAATGTGCCAAATCTTCTCTGCCAATGCCAAACAGCTGATTTTGCTGTTGCTATTGACTCTTGTTTTGAGCTTCTGGTACCCCCAGGTGCTGTGAGCGTGGGCCCTGCTACAGTGGTCAGTAGATGTCTGCTTCAAGAATCGGCATGCCCCGTTTGACTGATCTGGATAGGGCCCGTCGGTTGGGAAACTTCAAGCTGGTGTTCTGTAAAACCAAGCTGCTGCATTGTTTGGAGTGAACCCTAGAACCATCTCCACACTGAAGGCCAAGCTCCATATAATGGGAAATGTCAGAGACAGGCCGCGAAGAAGACAACACCCCAAGAATACTGCTTTCTCACCCTGTCAGCAAGAACTCTATCCTCCAAGATGACAACACTCGCCCCCACAGAGCGGGGTTTATCAGAGACTACCTCCACAATCTGGGAGTGGAGAGGATGGAATGTCCTGCCAGCAGTCCTGACCTTTAACCCCACTGAACACTTGTGGGATCAGCTTGGGCGTGCTGTTGATCCCAGAGTGACCAACACAACCACGTTGGCTGACTGGTGACAAATGCTGGTTGAAGAATGGGATGCCATCCCACAGCAGTGTGAGACCAGGCTGGTGACCAGCATGAGGAGGAGGAGCCAGGCTGTTGTGGCTGTGATTGGTTCTTCCACACGCTACTGAGGCTCCTGTTTGTTAAATGAATAAATTGTTAAATTGTCAATATGTCTTGTTTCCTAAACTTCAATCATCCAATCCACCAAACACCAAACAAGAGTCAATGGCAGAGTCAGCTGTTTGGCATTGGCGGAGAAGATTTGGCACATTTTTCATGGGCGCAACCCACATACTCAGCTCTGCTGCTCATCCCACAAATGCATGATCCTTATAAATGTGGCATCATTTAAAAGGGAAATAAACAGGCTTTCCAACAGTATAAGACTTATTACCAAGAAGCATTGTTACAACAAAGAAATAATCTACCAAACACAAATTGCCTTACTTTTTGTTTTACGTTTATAATTGGTGCTGTAGATCTCACTTTAGATGTTTGCCTCCCTAAATCTGAATATGTTCACTCTGTGATCATGATCAAAACAAGGTTAGGTTCTGTTATAACAGACGATTTAAACATTAGTTATGTAAAATATTTAACTAACAGTTAAATTGAATTTAAATCTCTATCAAAGCTTTTGTTCATTCTTTTCTAAAATGTATTTAAAAGCATTATTTTTCTTTCTCAACATGTTTTTTTCATTTATTAATATTATTTTTAAAATCAGTTTATTATTGTTAAAACATTTAAAATTACATCAGGACAACTCACCAAGCTTAGTCATTAAAAAATATTTATTTTGTCAATAAAGGACAAAAAATAAATTACATTAAAAATTAAATGTATTCAAATATATAAACACATTGGAAATAAATAAATAGACCAGTATATCAATTTTTAAATACTTTTAATTTCTTCATTAATCCAACAAATAGATAAATATTGAGTGGAGATTTTCTTTTTAGTATAAAAACATTTTCCTAACACCATATTTATTTAGCTTATTTTTAACAGATTCATTGTTTTACGGCACAAATAAAACTTGTGTTTATGACATGATTTAAAGCATTGATTATCAACTGGCGGCCCGGGGGCCATATCAGGCCCCCTGAAGCTTTCTGCCCGGCCCCTGAAAGATCATTAAATTCAGAAAAGATGTTGTGGTTTTAAGAGTATCCTTCAGCTTTAAATGTCTGCAGCTGTTAAATCCATCCCACAAACAATGCATATTGAAATAGTTTAAGACTTAACATTTGATCTGTTTTACAGAAATTTACTGTCAAAATTAGTAGATATTTAAAATTAGGGTTAAGGTTGGCAGAAGTGCTGCAAAAATGATCAGATAAAATGGTAAAAAGAGGTTCAAATGTGGCAAAAATTGGTTAAAGAGGGAAAAATGGGCAAAAAGTGTTATAAATTGGTTACAAATTACAAAAATAGTTAAAACAAGTGATGAAAATGGATTAAAGTGTCAAAAATATAAGAAAAGTGGCAAAATGGATAAAAGAGGGGCACAAAGGCGATTAAACATGCAGGGAAAGTGGTTTAAAGGGTTAAAGAATGGCAAAAAATTGGGTTAAGGAAGCAAAAAGGGGCAAAAACTATCAAAAATTGGTTAAAAGTGGCTAAAATACAGTTGAAAATAGCCTGTCAGATGAGTGAAAGGGGTTCAAGAGTGGCACACATGGGAAATAATTGGCAGGAAAGTTGCAAAAGGGGTGAAAGAGTAGCAAAAAATGGGTGAAGAGTGGGAAAAAGTTGGTTAGAAGTTGCAAATATTTTTAAAAAACGTAATGAAAAAGTGGAAGAAATGGATAAGAGCGACACAAAGTGTATAAAACATGCAGGAAAAGTGTTTTAAAAGGATTAAAGAATGGCTAAAATTGTTAAAGAGGCAAAAAGGGTTAAAATGGGTTAATACTGGTATTAAATCACAACTGTGGAGGAGCCACTCTAGGAATTTTCAGGGGCCCAGTTTATTCTGTTGTCAGGCCTGTCTCCTTGTGGTCTGCTGCATAATAGGGATAGATCTCACTGGTAATGCCTAAAAATGTCCTGTGATTTGAAAGAAAATACAAACACTATTATGATAATTTGTTAGCCAGACCAAAATATTTATTTAATGTTTGTGTACTTCGAAGTCCGGCCCCCAGAGTTTCTGTCTAGACTAATTCTGTCCCTTGTGCAAACGTACTTGACGACCCCTGATTTAGAGCATAAATGTTTGTTTCTTGAAGTGCAGTATTGAATGTGACCACACGGTGGAGCCAGAGAGCAGGAAACGGCCTCATGTCCCCTGGCACAAACCAACCTGTTAAAGACTGGAGTAGTAGCCCCATGGGGCTTCTTCAGGACTGGCTGTGGCTCTGTTAACTTCTACATGAGACTGAAATAGACCGATCTGGTGGGTTTATGCCTCTGTCATCCAGCGTTTCTCGGCCTTGGGGTCAGGAGACAATGAGAGGGGGTCGCCAGATGCCTTAAAAAAATACTAAAACAATTTTTTTTTACTTATGCTGTTGTCTATTTACACCAGTTTTACCAAATGTTAACCCTTTTTCATCACTTTTTCCCACCAATTTTGCCAACTGTAGCACATTTTTTCCACTTAAAACCCATTTTTTTTGTCAATTTGAAACCCTTTCCATCACTTTTTTCTGCCTGTTTTTGTCACTTTTAAACCAATTCTTGCCACTTTCTGCCCATTTGTGCCTCTGTAGACCCATTATTGCCTCTATCAACTGTTTTTTTTTCAATCCTTTTGCCAATTTTTACCACAGTTAACCCATTTTTGCCTGTTTATATCAATTTTTCATCGAATTCCACCGTTTTTTTCACTTCATAGCCATTTCAACCACTTTTTAATAGCCTTTTACCACTTTTTGTGCTTGTTTTTGCCACTTTAACCCATATTTTGGTCATTTTTTTCCACTTTCATAAATTTTTGGCCACTTTTAACCCATTTATGTTCTTTAAAAATCTGATTTCACTACTTTTATTGTTTTACATTTTTAGCCATTATAAACAAATGTTAGCCATTTTTAACCCATTTAAATGATGTTTTTTACAAAAGTTTTTTCATCAAAAGAAGGCTAAATGAATAAATAAAGCTCTTTGTTTGTTGGTAAGAGTGGTTTTCATTCAGGTCAAATATAAAATATGGTTTTCACAGCTGAACTTCACAGTGGACCATGGTTTTGCTGACCTCCATGGCCCCCAGTTTGGCTGGGTCCCAGAAACCTCCCCCTTTATAACTCCTTCTGGACAGCCTTGTCTCCACATGAATGTTTGTGAATGTTCCTGGCTGTTCAACCACCTTCAGGTCCAGTGGGGGTCCCCAGTCTCTGCAACCTTTATTTTGGGGGTTGCGGGCTGAAAAGGTTGAGAACCGCTGCTGTAAACTACACACTCACCGGACTGTTAAAGTCCATCAGTCACTCAGGAAAAGGGCTCGGGTAGGTGGTGTGGGAGTGCTATTCAAATCTGATTTCTTTAATGGTGTAGAGTGCCTAAAAAGTACCAACCGCTTTGGATGTTTTTCTTTTTTATTATTATTTTTTTAATTCATGGCTTTTTTGACCAAAAAAAAATAGAAAAAATCTTTAAGGTTAAAGTGAAAATTGATTTCTACAAGCTAATGTCAAGTATATAAGAATAGGCAATGTAAAATAAGAGACTGCATCAATATTCACCCCCTTTAAAGTGACTGAACTGATTCAACAGAGGTCCAGGGCTTAGAAGCCTCACAGTTAGAGAAATGAGGATCACCTCCATCACCCAAGTGCAGTGAATGTGTCCCTAGTTATTTATTATAAAGACACCTGTATCTGGACGGTCCAGTCACTGTTAAAATCAGTTTTCTGGCTGCCATTACACCATGAAGACAAAGAACACTTCAAGGAACTCAGAGAAAATGTTAGTGACAAGTTTAAGACAGGGGATGGAGACAGAAACATTTCTGAGGCTCTGAACATCCACCGGAGTTCAGTTAATATGTCACATGTGTAAATCTGCCTTGATTAGACCGTCCTCAAGAAGAACTAGTGAGAGAGTCCACCAAGACACCTACGACTACTCTGAAGAAGTTCCAAGCTTCAGCAGCTGAGATGGGAGAGACTCACAACTGCTGGCTGGGTTCTTCACCAGTCAGAGCTTTATGGGACAGTGGAGAAGATAAAACTCAGATTCAATCTGGGCTAGAGTTCCCCAGAAGGACTGTGGGAGACTCCACGGTCAAGAGGAAGAAAGTTCTTTGGTCTGATGAGAAGCACGGTGGTGGCAGCATCATGCCGCGGGGATGCTTCTCAAAGCTGGTCCTAGAAGGCTTGTAAAGGTAGAAGGTGAATCAAAATTATAGAAAAATCCTGGAGGACAATCTTATTCAATATGAAAGAGAACTACAACTTGGGAGAAGATTTATTTTTCAGTAAGACAACGACCTGAGGCATACAGAGAGAGCTACACAAATGGTTTGAAGACAACAAGGAGAATGTTCTGGAGTGGCCGAGTCAAAGACCAGACCTCAATCCTATAGAGGATTTGTGGCTGAAAAGGGCTTTTCACACCTGATCTCCATGCAACCTGGCAGAGCTTGAGCAGTTTAGCAGCGAAGAATGGAGTAAATGTGCACATCTGGATTAAGACTGTCCACACAGACTGTGACTGCAGCCAGGATGACTGCACTAAGAGCTGAATTGAAGAGGAAAATACTTATTTTATATGACCTTTTTTCTTTAAAGACAGTTTATGTTGACAATGATTGAAAACAGTCAAGGCAATGAACACATTTTAGAGGCACTGTAAGGGCATGTTTTATAGAGCACTTGAATAAAATAATGACCTCTGACCCATATAATCTAATCGGTTTATCTTCTAGTCAGAGAGAACATTTGTGCAAAGTTTAAGAAAATTCCTCAGAGCATTCTTGTTTCCTGACAGTCCTGGTGCTGCAGCCTGGACTCATGGTCAGTGATGGACTCCTGCAGCCGTCTTCAGCAGGCTTTGACCGGCTCACAGGCCTGTCACAGCAGTTCTGACTTTAATCTCAGATCTCCTGGCTTTAATCTCAGATTTCTCACTTTAATCCAAGATGCCTGATTTAATCTCAGATCTTCTGCTTTAATCTCAGATTCCTGACTTTAATCTCAGATTCCTGACTTTAATCTCAGATTCCTGGCTTTAATCTCAGATCTTCTGCTTTAATCTCAGATCCCTGACTTTAATCTTAGATTCCTGACTTTAATCTCAGATTCCTGACTTTAATCTCAGATTTCTGGCTTTAATCTGAGATGCCTGATTTAATCTCAGATCTTATTTAAATCTCTTAAGTCTTTCTTCAGCCCTACTCCTTTTCCATGTTAGGAGCTTATTTACTAAATATCAATTAAAGTTCGTCAGATCACAGGGTTGTCAGTTGTTTCATCTAGGAAAGAGCCTGGTGATCTCAACACGATGCTTTTTATCCTCTAATAAATCTGAACTTTTAATCTTATTTAGAAATATTAATCTTCTTTAACGAGGAACGGGACATCGTTGGGTTTTGGCTCTTGCATAAATGTTTGTTGTCAGTGTGGCTGCTGAGTAGAGCAAGGTTGAGCCCCACTGATTTAAAGTTAAATTAGAATATCAGCAGATAAAAATAGATGAATATCAAACCACCAAGCCTATTCAGGTGAAGTACAGTCATGAGGGTGTGTTTCTGAACGTGTGTGGAAAGGTCAGGGGGGCCGGTGGGCGAGTCCTCGGCTCCATTTATAGACAAACTGTTCATAGAAAGAGAGAGAGAGAGAGAGAGTGCACATGTGCTGACATACACACTGAAGGAGATCACACAAGCTTCACACACAAGAAGAGCAAAAGACAGAAAGAAAGACGCAGAGATAAAGTCGTCAGAAAGTAAGTGGACTTCAGGACATGCTGAGTTTGGTGTCTGCTTCTCTCTTTAGTGATCTTTATAAGACTTAAATGAAAAGCACACTGGATCAGAGTTCTTTATTTTCTTATTCTGACTGAGGTTCACATCTTTATCTAAAAGTTGGTGATGGTTTAAAGAAAACATGAAGTCAGCAATTCATGCTAATGTGGGAGTGTGATGGTTGCAATATTTCCTGTCAATTTAAATGTTCTCATCTTTTTTAAAGATTAATTCATGACTGCAGTGTCTTAAGTAGAATGTTACAGCTCAGTGAAAAAAACATTTCATCTGTTTTTGAGGACAAAAATGTGTCATCAGAATATTTAAACTCAAAGCCGCATTTTTCTTTACAAACATGGTAAACATCAGCGACACTTCCGTCTGTCAGCCGGTTTATCAGAAATATTACCGCGCATGTGCACGTGTGCGATCCCACAGAGCAGCGCCCCCTACTGTTGTATCTGTGCTCATGATTTTTTTTTTTTTTTTTTGATTGTTTAAATAAAGTTAAAGGTACAAGATTTAGACTTTCAAACTAATGAAATTAATCTCAGAGTTTCTTTTATCCTTTTGTCGGATTTTGAAGTTCCTCTGTTTTCCACTGAAGCTGTCTTTTCACTTTGGCTTTCTATTCCATCTTGAACAACGGGGAACTGATCTCCTGTTTGGACGTAAGCCTGCACTTTAGTTTGAAAGAAAAAAAGAAACTTGACTGTAGATTTCAATCTTTTGCTTATTTGGGGTCGTGAAGTAAGTCAACCCAGACGTCCCTCTCCCCAGCGTTTTCCAGTTCCTCCTGAGGGAGGCGTTCCCAGGCCAGATGGGATATGTAATTCCTCAAGAGAGTCCTGGGTCTGCCCCAGGTCTCCTCCCAGTTGGACGTGCCTGGAAGACCTCCACAAGGAGGCGACCAGGAAGGACATTTTCGGTGTGTGTTTCCTCCTACAGGGCTGCCCCTTGTCTCTGATTCTGTTTGTGGTTTTCGTAGACGGAATCTCAGGGCGCAGTCGGGGGGAGGAGGGTTTCCAGTTTGGGGAGCTCAGGATTTTATCTCTACTGTTTGCAGATGATGCGGTTCTGTTGGCCTTTTCAGCCAGGGACCTCCAGCAGGCACCTGGATGGTTGGTTCAGTGAAAAGGGAGCTGAGAAAGGCAAAGCTTTCAATTTACAGGTTGATCAACCCTCACCTAAGGTCATGACCTCTGGGTAATGACTGAAAGAATGAGACTATGGTCTCAGATCCCTTAGGAGGGAGTCTGGGCTCAGCCTCAGAGATAGGGTGAGGAGCTCAGACAGCCAGAAGGATCTAAGAGTTGAGCCGCTGCTCCTTCATGTTGAAAGGAACCGGCTGAGGTGGTTCGGACGTCTAGATTGTAGATTTAACACAGAAAAAGGAATTTATTATGGAGCTTGAAGAAAATAAGGGGACATTCAAAAAGGTTAATGTTTGACAAAACAAGGTTCAGATGGCTTCTGACTCATCCACTGAGCTGTCTGTGAGATTTTAGAGTGAAATGAGACTTTAAGGAGCAGTGGTGGACTTATTCTACATCACTGGGACTGCAGGGAGACTCGGATGTGGTTTATCCAGGGCTGGACCGGTCATCTGGCATACAGGGTGTTTAAAGTAAGACTGTGCATCAGGTACAGCTTTGCCACTATTCGTTTCTGTGCTTGTGCGTGTCTCATAGACAGAGCACGTCTATTTCCAGGACGTCCAGTGTGCAAACATGTGCTTCACACAAGTCCAGTCACACTCACTGAGGCACACACCAAATACGTCCATCAAATATTGACTCACTCAGCTGAGAAGAACACCGTCTCTGTTGATTTGTTGATTGGCCTGATATATCTGTGTGTTGGCTTGTGCACATGTGTGAAAGTGTGTGCACGTGTGTGCACGTGCATTAGATCTGTACATGACACCTGATCTCTACAGTAGAGGTCGTCTGGGGTCTGTCTCGTCTTTCAGAGCTCCCAGGCTGACGTAATACTAATCTCTGACCTGCTGGGTAATTATAGCGAGACTTTAAAGATGATTATTTATGAAGCTGTGACGTAGATCCTGCAGACGGACTGTTTCATACTTTTACAGAACTGTAGCTCCTCTATAAAAATTCCAAATCTGAGCCAGGGGTCACCAACGTTTGACCAGGGCCAGCTTTTTCTTGGAAGACACTGAAAGGGCCAGACTTCACAATTTTACTAAAATTAAATACATTTTGGTCCAACTAACATTTTATTTTTTAATTCTTTCATTTACTTAAAAATGCAAGTTATTTTTGCCTTTTGAGGGGAGATCATTCCCAATCGCCTAAACCAGCAGTTCTCAACCTTGGGGTCGGGACCCCATTGGGGGTTGCGAGACACTGAGAGGGGGTCTCCAGATGCCTTAAACAATAACTAAGAACATTTTTAAATCACACTGTTGCTACTTTACACCAATTTTGCCTAATTTTAATCCATATTTATCACCTTTTCCCACCAATTTTGCCAGTTGTAACACATTTTTGCTACTTAAAACCCATTTTTTGTCCATTTTAAACCATTTCCACCACTTCTTTCTGCCTGTTTTTGCCATTTCTAAACCAAATCTTGCCACTCTCTGCCTATTGTTGGCTCTGTTGAAACATTATTGCCATGATTAACCCCTCTTTACCACTTTTTAAGCCACATTTCACAATTTGAAAAGCCATTTTTTGCCACTTTCTCAGTATTTCTGCCTCAGCTAACCCTTTTTTGCCAGTTTAGATCAATTTTCATCCCAATTTACCTAATTTACACCATTTTTTTGCCACTTTAATGCCATTTCAGCCATTTTTGAATCCCATTTCACCTCGTAATATGCCCATTTTAGCCACTCTAACCCATTTTTGCCATTTTTGGTTATTTTATGACACTTCTACCCAATTTTTGGCATTTCTAACCCACTTCTGCTACTTTTAAAATTTAATTTCACTTTTTTGGCCATATTAACCCATTTTAGATATCTTTAACATCTTTTAATTCTGTTTTTATCAAAAGGATTTACATTTCAAAGAGAGCTACTTACTACACAAATGAATTCAAATGTGTTTCTTTGATAAGAGTGGTTATTATTCAGGTTAAATAGAAAATACCACAGCTTCACTTTATAATGGACCAGGATTTTGCTGCCCCCACTTTGGCTGGACCCCAGAAATCTCTCCCATTTTCCCTACTAATGGGTGGCCTTGTCTCCACGTGACTAATTCTTGAATGTGCATGGTTGTGTTCAACCATCCTTAGGTCCAGTGGGGGTCCCCGGTCTCTGGCACCTTTATTTTGGGGGTCATGGGCTGAAAGTTTGTGAACCCCTGGCCTAAACTGTGATTGCCACTAGGAGGCCATTACGGTATTTTGGCTACAAATTTCTGACATGTTGTCCTTCACTGGGTTTGTTGCTAAAATGTTGCGTTGTTATTGGTGGGAAAATCTTGCAGGAAACCCGTCTATTGTTGGGGGTTCTCTGGCAGGAAAAATTTAACTCTCAAAGTGCCTGAAGTGGAAAGTTGGCATAGAAAACTGCAGTTTTAATCAAGAATAGAATAAAGAGTATGTGTTTATCATGCATCAAGTTCACTAATAATGACTGCAGCTGGATTTCTGTAAAATGGACCAAACATTAAGCCAATGTTTAAAATGGCCAGATTGGAAGCTGTGGTGGGCCTGATGGATGCCAGTCGATGATCACTGCCTTATGCCTTTAAACTGAGACTTCCTCTTGAATGCAGAGCAAGAGTGGAGAAATGTGTCTAAATAGTTAGATGCACTTGCAAGTAGATTCGTATTTTCAAGATGATTAAAAGATGATCATAAAATCAGATAATAAATAACAGTGATAACACATAAAGGTCAAAAAACAACCGAACTCAGAAGTCCAGGAGACGTTGCTAGTTATGATTGTTTCCTCTCAAATGTCCTCTAATATCTGGTGTTTCTGTTGTTTCTCCTCAGCATCATGGCTCCCAGTTTGGCTCAGGCGTACAGGCGGAGGTGGTGGATGGCGATCACAGCCATCATTGAGAACCTGCTGTGTTCAGCTGTTCTGTTAGGATGGGGCTCTCTGCTCATCATGCTGAAGAATGAAGGCTTTTACTCACACCTCTGTGTGGGTAAGATGAACATCTTCACAGCTCCACTCTTCATCATCCACACTCCAGCATGCTAAAAAGCTCACTCTCTTTAACAGTTTACAGTTGGATTTTTCGTTCAAAGCTTATATTCTGTGACATATCAAGCATAACCATTCTGTCTGGGGGGCAGCAGTAGCTCAGTCCATAGCGTATACATGGACCATGCCTTGGTTCAGACTGGAGAGAGGCTGCAGTTGATACTTAAAAAGATAGATTGACTTTCTTTCCTCTCAGACTCAAACAGCCTCAAAATAATGAGCTAAAGTAACACAAATACGCTGCATTTTGTCCACATTTAAAAGTGTATACACTAATATATTCCAACATATGACATCATATTAACTAGCACACACAAACAACGAGTACCGGCTGAAAATAGCTCTGTTACAAGCCACCTAAATGATGCAAACGCCAGCGACATGTCACTCAAATGGGCTGCATGCCACATCAGCATGTTAGTGAGTCATTTTGTACATGCACTCCTGCACATGTATGAAAGAATAACAGTCTTTAATAGTGTATTTCACGGTTAGTGTCGCCTCTCCTGGTGTGTTTTTCCCAGAACATGAGAATGTCACTGCTAACGTGACCTACATGGAGAGCGGTCAGTGGAGGAGCTGTATCGAGCAAGAGGAGATGTTAAATCTGGGCTTCACCATCGGATCATTCCTCCTGAGCGCCGCCACGTTACCGCTCGGCATCTTGATGGACAAATACGGGCCACGTCCGCTCAGGCTCCTTGGCAGGTACGACCACAGTCCTGCTGTTTCTGCACTTTATATCTGACAACGTTTGGTCATATTATTCTTGTATATTAACTATCCATAACTTTAAAACCCCTCTGTGTGAACTGCGTTTCCTATTTCAGTTCCTGTTTTGCAGCCTCTTGTGCCATGATTGCTACAGCTGCATACAACCCTGAAGGTAAGACAACACCTGGACACACAATCCCTCTTAGCCCTTATCTTAGCCCCTCCCCCTGGTTTTGCACATTAACATCAGGTGAAGGGGTGTCCCAATTCTCTTTTGAATCGAGGGCTAGGGCCAAGTTTTTTCAGGACCACACTTGAAACCAAGAGGTGTGATTAATTTCCCACTATGCACTGCGTTCACTTGCGAAATGGCACAATGGACTACAAAGGAGATGCACAAATGTAAATGTTCAAATATATGGAAGAGATCAACATGGAGATCCACGGTATGAATGAGATGGTTGAAGCTTTATTGTCACCTCCGATGATGCAGCTGTTTGTCAGCAATGTGTGGCGATCAACAGCAGAGGGGACAGATGAAGGGGAGGGGCTAAGGGGAAGGGTAGAAATGGGATTGGCTCTAAATGATATCCTGATATTTTTCACATTCTTGTCTAGGGGTAGGGTGTCCGGAATGATTGTTGTTGGAAAGGAAGGGTAGGGGGAAGTGTGAGGGGTGCATGACCCTTAAAATGGAGATTTGTTGACAGCATGTTTTGTCAAATCTCCCAGAATGCCTTGGGAATTATTTATGAGAGGGTTATTCAAGCAGTAAATGAAGTTTAAAAATAGTTTCTTCATTGTCAGATTTGAAAATTACAGCAACCATCTAGGTAAAATCTCAAAGGTCGCATATTTAACCCCTATAAGTCAAGTTTATATCGGTCTCAGAGGTCCTCAAAACATGCCTGTGAAGTTTGATGCTCAGAAAACACTCCAGTACTGGATTTTTGCATGTCTAAAACCCCCCTCTGTTTCAGCCCTGCTCAGAGCGAGCTGTTTCTGTGTCTGTGGCTTTAAATGTTGTTGAGCTGTCTGACTCCGCCCCTGACCCCGCCCCTCTCAGGAAATGAATTTTGCTGGCAGCTGAAAAGAGGATCAGGAGAGGAGGGCGGAACTTTCTTCCAAACAGGGAGGGCCAACCAAACCTGGGGGCGGGGCTAACTTCCCACATGACATCACGAGGGGAAAATCTGAGAATGGCTTGTTTCAGCACACATTTTCTGCATAATATGTCACATAATATGCGACCTTTAATGTTAATGTTTATGTTTCAGTAAATTGTGGTTCTTTTATTTTGGACAAATGTTTAGAAAAATTGCTCCGATAACTTTGTCACATCTGTTTACGTTAAAATCATTGGTAAATATTGATGAGTTATCAGGAACATGTAGAGTCGCACAGTCATACAGCATTTTTATTCATCTTAACTTTGATAAATGTTTTTGTTATCGTTATGAATCTAATGTAAGATGTCAGAAGTTGAAGCTCATTGTAATTATAGTTTTGGTTTCTCTGTTCCATCAGTTTTGTCCGTCCTCATCTTCCTCGCCGTCTCCTTCAATGGCTTTGGAGGAATCTGCCTGACCTTTACCTCACTCACGGTACGGTTTATGCCGACACGCACATAAAGGCTATTTGTACACTATCTGAGAAATTCAAGCTTCTAAGTTTTCCCCTTATGTCCAGACCAAGGCTACAGCAGGGGACATTTCCTCCACCATTTATGCTGCCACAAGCCTAATTATTGACGCTGTTGTAGTTAGCTGTGGCTGATGTTGTCCTTGTGCACCAGAATAATTTGCATAATGAAGCTGCAGCAGGCTCTTTCACACTGATCCATGCGCTCCCGTCCACTCTTTTGTTGATACTGTGAATGCACTCTCACACAGCACTGATGTAAAGGACAATATCATCATCATAACTTCAGATTCTGCTTCTCCTCCATCATTTTTAC
The DNA here is from genome assembly GCF_018320785.1 of Cheilinus undulatus. Classification (NCBI taxonomy): domain Eukaryota; kingdom Metazoa; phylum Chordata; class Actinopteri; order Labriformes; family Labridae; genus Cheilinus; species Cheilinus undulatus. Next base: position 2,982,397 of record NC_054868.1, read on the forward strand.
GCTGAGAGGGACCTGTATGAAAAATTGATTCATGAATAGTTCAGGGACAGCCGCACATCTGTGGAAAAAAATCAAATGTTATCACCATAAAATCCTGTCCTTCAGTGCTGGCCGAGGTTTTATTCATCATGAGTTCAAGGGAAGCTAGCTGCCTGTCTGGAGGTCACAGAGCTGATTCAGCAGTGACGGGAATCTGAGGTGTGACGTCTGCATATAGACCGCTGGGTCAGCAGAAAGATGGGTTCTGTCAAACTGGTGACATCACAGAGGGGGTGTGGCTAAAAGGTGTTTCAAACAGAGATTTGTTTCTCTGTTTCTTATTCCAAACTCTTTCTTTAACGGTGTGTGCCGCTGATTTAAAGCACATGTGTCTGTGTGTGTCTGGGGGGGTGGAAGGTGGGGGGTGTTGGCGAGTGTGTTTTGGAAAAACACATGCTGTTCCCCTCGTTCTAAATTCTGCTGCAGCCTCTCAGCCAATCAGGAGCTCGGTCAGTGAACACACCCTCACACACGAACTTCCTGACCGAGACGTTGTCCTGGTCCTGACATGGTCATTTCAGCCTCGCTGCTGTCGTTCCCACTGAGGTGTGTGGGTGTTATCGCGTCGATAAGCTCTTACATAACGGCCTAATGTAAACATGAAAAATTTCCCAGCTCACCTCACCCCCTCTGTCTGCTCTGATAAGACAGTTTGTGCAAAAACAAACAGACTCTGCACTGCAGCCATGCTGACTGAAACCTCTCTATAGGCTGCTCTTATTGGCTCACATAAAATGATAAAAATGCTAAGTATACAACCCCAACTCCAAAAAAGTCGGGGCGCTGTATAACATGTCAATAAAAACAGAAGTCAATGATGTCAAATCTCAAAACCCCATATTTTATTCACATATCAGATGTTGAAACTGAGACATTTAACCATTTTATGATAATATGTGCTCATTTTGAATTTGATGGCAGCTACACATCTCAAAAAAGTAGGGACAGAACCATGTTTACTACTGTGTAGCATCCCTAAAGAGGTAACCTGGCACGTGAGATGGATTTGTTTCACACATCCATCTGGAAAACCTCTCACAGACGGTGTTTGGTAAAGGGCAGAGCCTTTTAAAAAAATTTTGGAGGGTGATTGGATGGACGTTCTGTCTGTCACATCTTTACGGGCCAATCAGAGCAACAAAACACGTGACGTAGCCGCTGCCGAGGAGTAAACTCCATATAGAGCTGCATGATGTGAGCCATCGGTAGACATGTCAGTTCACGACTTTTGTGGCTGTTAAAATGAAAACAACTCACTGCTGTTCTGATAAAACTGGCGCTTTAGCAGCATCCACGCTAATCTCTTTCACCATATCTGTACCGGCCTCTTGCTTCTGCTTGCTTACCTCACGACTCCGCCGCGCCTGAAAGTACTGCCCTCCTCACTGATTGGTCCTGTCACTTTCTAACCAGCCCAAATGCTCCAGGCGGGAACTTTGCAAGATGCATTCTGACAAGTCAAATTTAGTGATGTTTTTAGGACTAAATTAGGACAACAATGTAAATAGTAAACATATTGCCAACCAACATATAACAATATCTTGATTTATAAAGCCATGATGAATTATGGCAGCAGAAAGCAATACCAGTGGCATTCCAGGAGTAGAGCCAGTGTTGGCTGGAGCCAACCAGGGCCCCCTGAAATCTGGCTGGCCCTCTCAAAATCCTTAAAATGATCCTCTACTTGCATTTTCAGCCATTAACTAGCCTTTTAAGCATACCAAAGATATATTTTGGGGGGGGTTTATGACTTTATCTTATAGAAGAGAACAGTTGATAGAGGCAGAACCAGGAATGAGAGAGTCGGGAAAAGGGGCCACACGCCAGACTTGTACCCGGGTCGCCCACGTACATGGGGGCGCGACCTAACAGCTAGGCTATCTGTGCCCCACCGAGCATGTCTTACTTAGATTTACTTTAATACTTCAAGGTGAGGTATATGAAAGCGGCCCCATGATCCTCATTCGAATCTGAATTTGGCCCTCAGTGGAAAAAGCTTGGACACCCCGCTCTAAGGTGACCCTGAGGTCTGTTTTAAAACTCACTGTGTTTAATAGTTACCTTTATTATAATGCCTGCAGGTCAATTATGCTCTCCATAGAAAGAAATTTTCATTAACATTTGAAATAATGTGTGAATTCCTCATATTTAGGTGGCAGGCTTCATTAGTGCATTTAATCATTTCTATGTAAATGGACCAAAAACACCAATCTGATCTAAGTGAGTATGCTCCAGTGTTTGTGTTGAGCTTGATGAATGTGAAGGTCACTTCATTACAAAAGTTTGTTTTAGTGGAGTGGGGTTTTGATGATGTTTTCTTGGAGACACATTCAGTGGTGATTATAGAGATAAACGAGGATGATGAAAGTCTCCGTCTGTGTGAGCACTGACTGTAAACTGAGCGTTGAAGCTGCGGCATGAACACCGACACGTGCAGAGAGATATTTGACTGGATGTTCACCAGCTGCAGCTAAAGTTAGAGCAAACATCGACACTCACACACATTCATACACTCATGCACAACCCAAAACGAACCATCTGAACACCCAGAAGACATTCACAAGGCAAAAAAACTCACACATGCCGAGCTGCCGTGACGAAAGGACAAGGGAAAGTCACTGTCTTTACGAGGAGCTGGCAGTAAAAGCACATACTTTCATACTTCAGGAGTTGGAGCCATAAAAACAGACTCCACGTGTATCAGCAGTGCCATGCTGCCACATTGTGTGCTTCTGTTTATGTCTTTGCTGGCTCAACTTTCACATTTAAGTTAGAAGGCTTTATATATAACAGTGCAACAGCACCACCTGCTGGTTAAGGTTTAAAGTGCAGTTAACTCCCATGAGCTCAGTTTAAAGTGGTGCAATTTCATCAACCAGGCACTTTTGACCAGGGGAACATAAAGTACCTATAAAAAGTTTTCTCTTCCTTGAAAGTTTGATCCTTCAATTGATTTCATAAATCAATCATGGTCAATATAATTTAGCTTTTTGGCAAAAAACAGTCATTAATATCAAAGTAAAACAGACCTCTCTAAAATAAAGTCAAATAGATAAAAACATGTAATGTGAAATAAGTGACTGCATAAATATTCACCCCCTTCAAGTCAGCATTTACAGTCACCTTTGTCTGCAGTCGCAGCTCTGAGTCTGTGTGGATAGGTCTTTATCCAAGAGTACCTTGATAAGACAAGATGGCCGACATACATCCAATCCATACTGGAGGTCTCAACCAGAAGTTGAGGTTAGGCTTAGGCATTAAAACCCAAGTGGTTGGGTTCAGGGTGAGGCAGTGGGGAAGGTGATATATTTGAGATCCAGCACCAAGGGTTAGGCTTAGGCGCGAAAAATACTGACAAACACTGGCAGCTGAGTCCAACACGAAGAAGAAACTTCCGCTTGGGACTTCCGGGATGGATTGGATGTATAGCAACGCCCATGTCGGCCATCTTGACTGCAGATGGGTCCCTCTCTCTTTATCAGGCTCAAACACGTGGACTCAGCAATTCTACTCCATCATTCTTTGCAAGACTGCTCAAGCCTGTGAGGCTGTGCTGAGGCGTATTTTGTTTTACCCTCTACCTCCACAAGCTTTCCAGGGCCAGCTGTGAGAAGCACTCCCACACCATGATGCTGCCACCACCGTGCTCTACAGTGGGGATGGTGTGTTTGTGGTGATGTCAGTGTTTGGTGTCTAAAATCTCCATTCTGGTCTCATCAGACCAAAGAACTTCCTTCCTCTTGACCATGGAGTCTCCCACATGTCTTTTGGTGAACTCTAGTCCAGATTGAATCTGAGTTTTTTCCAACAGTGTCTTTCTCTTCTCCACTCTCCCATAAAGCTCTGACTGGTGAAGAACCCGGCCAACAGTTGTTGTCTGCAGAGTCTCTCCATCTCAGCTGCTGAAGCTTGAACTCCTCCAGAGTAGTCATAGGTGTCTTGGTGGCCTCTCTCACTAGTCTCCCTCTTGAGGACGGTCGGATCTAGGCAGATTTACACATGTGACATACTAACTGAACTCTGGGGGATGTTCAGAGACTTGGAAATGTTTTTGTATCCATCTCCTGACTTGTGCTTTTCACTAACAATTTCTCTGAGTTCCTTGGAGTGTTCTTCTGTCTTCATGGTGTAATGGTAGCCAGGAATACTGTTGAACCAGTGACTGGACCTTCCAGACACAGGTGTCTTTATCCACATACTGCACTCAGGTGATCCCCATTTCACTAACTGTGAGACTGCTAGCACCTAGCTGCACCTCTGTTAAGGCAGATCCAGAGTTACATTTCATCCTGATGTTCTTTATGAAAAATTAAAACATTTAGTTTTACAGGAGGGTTGCCTTTTTGGTTGTATTTTTCTGATGATCATGGTTTATCAATCCTCTCTCTTTTTCATCCAGCTACCCAACATGTTTGGAAATGTTCGATCAACCGTCCTCTCTCTGATGATCGGCTCCTACGCTTCTTCAGCCGTCACATTTCCCGGCGTCAAGGTGATCTCTCAAACACGTTCACTTCAATGCTGGCAGATTTAGAGTGTTGAGTATTTTTCTGTGCTTATTATCTTTCATTTGATGACCATCTATGCGTCTTCATCCTTCGTCTCTTCTCCAGGTGATTTATGACCTCGGCGTGTCGTTCCGTGTCATCATGTGGGTGTGGTCAGGTTTGGCCTGTATGGTCTTCTTCAACTGTTTCCTGAACTGGCCCGGTGAATCTTTCCCGGCACCAGAAGATGTCAGATACACGTCAGTAAAGTCCAAACGCTGCTAGCATACTCTGTAGACATAAAACACAAACATCTGTGCTTCCTCAGGAGTTAGAGAAACTGACATTTAGTGAAAATCAGCCACAGATTTACTGGAGTCACCCATAATTGGATTTTTAAAGTCATTTTTCACTGTGAAAATTGTCAGTAGGGGACAAATGGTCTTTGCTGTGCTGACAAAAAGCACTGAAGATGATTTTGTATTTCTTTCCCTTGAAGAAGGGAAACACTAGGTTTCCAACAGAGCCCTTCTCGGGGTTATTTTGCACAATCTCGTGCTACACAGGGTTATGCCAAGTTAGAGACAGAGTGCAACTACTCAATTCAGTCTTTCTTGTCACATGGCTGTAAGTTTCATGGTTAAAATCCACATGGTAAAATCACAGTGTCATGGTTAAAGTAAGTTTTCATGCAAGGAGAGCAAAAGAGGGATCGAGAGCTGCTGACTAGTCCAGGGGTTCTCAAACTTTTCAACCCCCAAAATAAAGGGGCCAGAGACCGAGGACCCCACTGGACCTGAACGTGGGTGAACACAGCCATGAACTTCTAGAATAGTCATGTGGAGACAAGGCCGCCCATTAGGGGAGAAATGGGAGAGCCTTCTGGGGCCAGCCAAACTCGGGGCCAGCAAAAACCTGGTCCATTGTAAAGTTAAGGTGTGGTATTTAATATTTAACCTGAATGATAACCACTGTTATCAAAGAAACACATTTTAATTCATTTGTGTAGTAAGTAGCCCTCTTTAAAATGTAAATACTTTTGTTCAAAACAGAATTAAAAAACATTAAAATAGCTAAAATGGGTTAATAATGGCAAAAAAAAAAATAGTGGGAAAGGTGGTGAAATTAGTTCTTAAAAGAAGCAGAAATGGGTTAGAAGTGCCAAAAATTTGATAAAAGTGGCAAAAAATAACCAAAAAGTTGCAAAAAATGGCATATTAAGTGGTAAAAGGGGATTTGAAAGTGGCTGAAATGGAATTAAAGTGGCAAAAATAGGTTGAAATTTGATGAAGTGGAATAAAAAATTTACATAAACTGGCAAAAAAGGGTTTGCTGAGGCAGAAATAGTCAGAAACTTGCAAAAAGTAGCTTTGCAAATTGTGAAATGTGGCTAAAAGAAATGGTAAAGGGTTAATAGTGGCAATAATGTGTCAACAGAGCCAACAATAGGCAGAGGGTTGAGATTTGGTTTAGAAGTGGCAAAAACAGACAGAAAAAAAGTGATGGGAATGGTTTAAAATGGACAAAAATGGGTTTTAAGTTGTACAAATGTGTTAAGATTGGTGGGAAAAGTAATAAAGATGGGTTAGAATGAGGCAAAATTGGTGTAAAGTTGCAACAGTGTAATTCAAAAATGTTCCTAGTTTTTTTAAGGCATCTGGAGACCCCCTCTCACTGTCTCACAACCCTCAATGGGGTCCCAACCCCAACGTTGAGAACTCCTGGACCAGTCAAACACATTTAAACGGAAGGGATGGAAAACTTACTTCCAAAATAATCCAGGTCAACCTGAGATAATTTGAAAATGTGAAAGGCCTTTAATTTGTAGGACTAGAAACATTAAAAATACATCAACATGTTACAGTATCAGCTTAAGAATAAAAGTTTTTATGGACCTTTTCATAGACACTCATAAATGAAGGGATAAGGTTTCAGATGACAGCTTTAATTTTACACTTTTCATGTCCAGTCTTGTTCTAATCTTGTTTTAATCTTGTTCTGCAGTAAAAAGGTGAAGCTGAGTGGAATTGTGACAAAGGACAAGATAACTGGGGAAACCTACGTCACCCACATCAGCGTCATGGAGGACATGATGGGAGCCAAACAGCCAGAATCAGAGAAATCAAAATCAGAGACAACAGCTCAGAGTAAGGAAGAATCTCATGTTTTTGCCACAAGAATAACAAATGTGATTTTATTTTGTTACGCCAATAACAGCAAACTTCTAAAAATGTTTTTCATAAAAAGTCACTTATTTTTTACAGTAAGAGAAAGTTTTTTTTTTATAACATTAGCTACAGACATGTTGGTCTGATGTCAAAGTGAAAACAGATTTTTACAAAATAATGTCAGTTAAATAAAAATAGGTGACATAGATGGGAGAGACTCTGCAGACAACAACTGTTGGCCGGGTTCTTCACCAGTCAGAGCTTTATTGGAGAGTGGAGAAGAGAAAGACACTGTTGGAGAAAACTCAGACTCAGTCTGGACTAGAGTTCACCAGAGGGCATGAGGGAGACTCCATGGTCAAGAGGAAGAAAGTTCTTTGGTCTGATGAGACCAAAATGGAGCTTTGACCATCAGACAAGACGCCAAACACTGACATCACCACAAACACATCATACAAACTGTCGCCCCGTCTACACAACAATGTTTTTGATTGAAAATGTGAACGTTTCGTAGCGTTTTGGCTGTCTGTTTACACGGCAACGGCGTTTTGGTGCCTGGAAACGGAAGTTTTTGGAAACAGGCTCGAGAGTGGAAGTTTTTCAAAACGCCCCCGTCTCCGTGTAAACAGGGAAACCAGCACTTTCTGAAAACGGACATGCGCACTGCGGCTGCAGTAATTATCCATGCGTCAGTAGGCTTATAACGCATGCGCGGATGGGAAGCCCAAAACAAAACAAAGATGGCCGACACCAGTGTACTGTTGGTGCTCCTCACTCTTTTCAATTTAACCGCACTTCTCTAACAAAGTGTTGATTTACTTCACCATCACTGGGATCAGTGGAGACGTATTTCGTGCCTGGGCTAGATTCAGACTTGACCCATACACCGTTGAAGGGCGTATAGGTCGAGTCAGAATCTGGTGCAGGCACGAAAATCCCACCGCCATCTACTGGCGTGGCATGTATACTACATCGTTTTTGGTGTTTCTCGCAGTCTTGTGTGAACGGAGATCGTTTTAAAAACGTTGCCGTCTGAACGTGGAACTTTTTGGAAACAAAAACAGAAAATGAAGCAAAACGTTGTCGTGTGAATGGGGCCTAAGGCGCACGGTGGCGGCAGCATCATGCTGTGGGAATGCTTCTCAGCAGCCGGCCCTGGAAGGCTTGTAAAGGTGGAGGGCAAAAGAAAAAATATAGAAAGATCCTGGAGGACATTCTTATCAATCTGCATGAGAGCTACAGTTTGGGAGAGGATTTATCTTCCAGCAAGACAATGAACTGAATCATACAGAGAAAGCTGCACAGAAATGGTTTAAAGACAACAACAGGAATGTTCTAGAGTGGCCAAGTCAAAGTCCAGACCTCAGTCCAGTAGAGAATTAGTGGCTGGATGTGAAAAGGGCTCTTCATGCCTGATCCTTGTACAACCTGACAGGGCTTGAGCAGAGTCCAGATGTTTTAGCCTGACTGAGACCTATCTACACTGAGACTGCAGACAGTGGAGACGCTACTAAAAACTGACTGCAAGGGTGGATATTCATGCGGTCACTTATTTAACTTTATATATTTATTTAATTTGCATTACTTTGTGGAAATCTGGACTCCAGTGATCCGCACTTGAAGTGCTCCATTCTTAATCATTTTTGGCACTCCCACAGCATTCACAGTCCTTCTCCAGACCACGCCAGAAGCGCCACTCCCCATACATGACAAGTTTATTTTCATACTGCCAAAACACAAAACCTAGGTAGAGTAGATCGACCCAGACTGGAAGGAGAATGCACAAAGCATCACTATATCAACATTGCTTTCAAACTATTGGCACAAGACACAGGTCATCAGTCTGTCTGAGGTCACAGAGGTCAATGCCATGAACTCACTCACCCATGGTAGAAGCCAAAATACTGAAATTAAAAGCAAGTCAACCTCAGAAAGGCAAAGTAATCAGTTGAATATATACACTCCTGATCAAAGTTTTAAGACTAGTTGAAAAATCGCAAGAATTTGCATTTTGTATTGTTGTATCTTAAGAAAATTCTCAGTAGAATTTCAAAATGCAAAAGAAGAAATGGAGGGAGACAAAAAAATGTGAGTTAGCTATTTATTGAAAACAACTATTAAACTGAAATAGGCTGTTTGATCATAAGTTTAGACCACAGCCTTTAAAGGCCAAAATCTGTGCAAAAATGTGGATTCAACGTCATCTTCTGTCAGGTATTCACGCTGTCATGACCTCCTGATGGCGAAGGCAAAAAAGCTTTCTGTCTTTGAACGTGGTCGGATTGTTGAGCTGCATAAGCAAGGCCCCTCGCAGCACGCCATCGCTGCTGAGGTTGGATGCTGTAAGACAGTCATTTTGAATTTCTTCAAAGATCCTGAGGGTTATGGAACAAAAATGTCAAGTGGTAGACGCAAAAATATTTCACTGGCGCTGAGCCGGAGGATCTGATTGGCTGTTCGTCAAGACACGGGACGATCCTCGACCCAAACTAAGGCTGTTAGTGGTGCCAACTGCTGCCCTATAACCATCAGACAGCACCTGCAAGGGACGGGCTTAAAAAACAAAAACCGTCAAACGGCGGCTGGCTATGTGAAGATGTTGCAGCGGGCATCCCTCATGACTGAGGGCCTCGTCTGTGTGGTAATGACGGGGTTTTTCAACAGGACAGGGCTGTAGATCACAGTGCCCGCCTGACAAAGGACTTCTTCCAGGAGAATAACGTCACTCTTTTGGACCATCCTGCGTGTTCCTCTGATCTAAATCCAACTGAGAACATCTGGGGATGGATGGCAAGGGAAGTTTACAAAAATGGACATCAGTTCCAGACAGTGGATGCCCTTCGTGAAGCCATCTTCACCACTTGGAGCAACGTTCCCACCAGCCTCCTGGACACTCTCACATCAGGCATACCCAAACCAATTTCTGAAGTGATCAACAAAAACCGTGGAGCGACTCATTACTGAGTCCTTTTTAACTTTTATTTCTGTTTTAGGAGGTTTTCGAGGTTTTTTGAGCTGTGGTCTTAAACTTTTGATCAGCTGATGAACAGCCTATTTCAGTTTGATTGTTGTTTTCAATAAATAGCTTACTCATTTTTTTTTGTCTTACTCCCATTTCTTGTTTTTGCATTTTGAAACTCTACTTAGAACCTTCTTAAGATCTTAAAATTTTGATCGGGAGTGTATTACTCATGTTTACGAATACGGAGTATTAGGGCCACATGAAGAGAAAAGAAAATAAAAGAATGAAAAAATGTTTATTTTGACATTACGAGAATAAAGTCATAATATTAAAAGGAAAAAATTGTAGTATTACAGGAAAAAAAGGTGTGACATTATGAGTCTGCCGCATGCCGTGGATCTACGATGGAGTATTGTCCTGAATCTGATAATAATTTGATGCTGATGTGCCAAAAGATGAAGTATTTCCTTATTTGTGAAACTGATACTAAAGTTTAGCGTCACAAGATGCTCAACATTGCTCATTTTAATGGACTTTCTTTCTTGTAATATTTTATTACGAGAAAAAAGTCGTAATATAGCGACTTTATTCTCGTAATATTACGACTTTTTTCTTGTAATATTACGACTTTATTCTCGTAATATTACGACTTTTTCTCTCGTAATATTAAGACTTTTTTCTTGTAATATTACGACTTAATTCCTGTAACATAAGGACTTTATTCTTGTCATATTATGACTGTTTTTCTTGTATTATTACGACTTTATTCTCGTAATATTATGACTTTTTCTCTCGTAATATTACGACTTTTTTCTTCTTATTTTACGACTTTATTCTCATTATTTTACGACTTTATTCTCATTATATTACAACTTTGTCTCTTGTAATATTACGACTCTTTTCTTGTAATATTACTGCTTTAATCTAGTAATATTACAACTTTATTGTCGTAATATTATGACTTTATCTCTCGTAATATTACGACTTTATTCTTGTAATATTACAACATTATTCTCGTAATATTATGACTTTTTCTCTCGTATTATTAAGACTTTTTTCTTGTAATATTACAACATTATTCTCGTAATATTATTACTTTTTCTCTCGTAATATTATGACTTTTTTTCTTGTAATATTAAGACTTTATTCTCGTAATATTAAGACTTTTTATCTTGTAATATTACGACTTTATTCTCGTAATATTAAGACTTTTTATCTTGTAATTTTACGACTTTATTCTCATAATATTATGACTTTTTCTCTCGTAATATTAAGACTTTTTCTTGTAATTTTACGACTTTATTCTCATAGTATTATGACTTTTTCTCTCGTAATATTACGCCTTTTTTCTTGTAATATTACGACTTTATTCTTGTAATATTGTGTCTTTTTTTTCTTGTAATATTATGACTTTATTCTCATAATATTATGACTTCCTTCTCGTAATGTCAAAAAAATTTAAATTTAATTTTTTTTTCTCTTTGTGTGGCCCTAATACTCCATCATACATGTTGGACTATGTTGTTAGCATGTGATCTCTGGGTTCCAGGTTGATCTTGTAGTTCTGTCCATGATCCTGTCGTCTCTTGTCTCCAGCTGTTCAGAGCTGCTCTAGGCTTCATCCTGAGGGCACGCATGTGCATCTTTGGTTGGAGCAACACTGCTGCAGGCATGCAACGCCACAGACATGGACTATGTTGAATTTGTGTTTAAGGCCAATGACAGCTGAGCTCTATGCATCGTGAATTAAAGGCTTGTGAACAATGCAGCTGACTGTTAATGACAGCAGGAGGAGGTTTTAATTAGAGACATACACGCACAGTACATGGTTACACCATGAAAGACAGCTTCATCCACAGGGGGCGCCAGAATCAACACAAAATCCTACAAAGAGGCTTCTACACCTAACTTAAACTCAGCATGAACAGACTGACTTGTGAATGAGTTCCTCTGCCGGTTACTACACTTCCTTTGGCAGTAAAACTGGTTCTTCTGCCGCCGTGTGAAACTCCCCGAGGCTTCAACTGACAGCGTTGCTCATCATGTTTGTCAAACTGTCGTCTGTCTCATAAATCTGTCCTAAACGGTCTGAACCTGGGATGGTTTTAGACCGGCTCCATTTTTCAATAAAAATAAAAACATAGCACAAAGGAAAACTCAGTTTCCCTTCATTTACCTCGTCTCATCACAACAACAGCACTCAACCAGAGCAATCTCCAAGCACACCATTGAAACGCAGCGTTGTGGTTTCTGTTTCCCACTGTAGTTTTCTCCACTGTTAAGTTGAGCTTAATCCTCCTGAATGTGACTGTGTGAAAATGTTTTCTATCACAGGCTCCCTGTCGCTCTGTGACTCCATGTGCACCCCGATCTTCCTGTGGAGTCTCATCTCCATGGCCATGACGCAGCTCAGGCTCATCTTCTTCATGGGCGCCATGAACAAGATGCTGGAGTTTCTGGTCACTCACGGGGACCCCCACCGTAAGACAACCACCAACACTGACTGCAACATTTCTTTTAAGAGGTTCCATGTGTTCATAGATCAGTAATGGTGATCCTGAAATGTCTGTTTCAGCCTCGGAGGAGCTGCAGCAGGAGGTGAAGGACCAAGGTAGGAGTCAGCCAACAGCTTATTGTTCATGCATTAAAGGAGAAATCTGCTGTTTTCCATCATGGTCCCTAAATAAACTTACTGTGAACCTGAAAACACTTTCCGTAAGCACGGGATCGTTTCTGTAAATGTCAACGTAAGCATGCAACCACTGAAAACAACTGCAAACGCCATAGTATACATACCAAGACTGTTAGTGGCGCTGTAACGCTGCCATGGAAACGCACCAAAAAGAGGGAAGAAGATTAGAGAGCATGGGTATAAAACACAAACACAACCCTTTAATTCGCCATTGTTATTTTGACTGGACGCAATACGGGTTTAAGCAGACTATGCTATGTATGACGTAATCATTTCCAGAAAGATGCGGATGGCTGTCCACACTGAGACAAAACGGTAGGCATAAACAAATCTGTTCACTCTGGGACCCGGTTTAAAAAGTAGCTCTCACGGCCCCCCAAAACGCCGTTTCCATGTGGATGAAACACCGATACCACAAAAACACTTTTGCGTAGCCTCCTGAATTCCTCTCCATGTGGACGGAACCAAAAGACGTCACTTCTTGGAAACTTACAGAAGTTGTACAGGAAAAACCCGACCTTTAATATAAACCATCAGTGTGAACCATGAGGTTTTATCTGCATAAGTGCAGTCTCATTGTCTAATAGGCATACCTCATATGCCTGTTGTTGAAACAGTGAAACAGTGTTAATTTCGTTGACTAAAACTATGACTAAAACTATTTGTCAACAGCCTTTTTTCCGTGACCAAAACTAGACTAAGACCAACAAAAATAGATCCATGATGACTAAAACTTACAAAAACTAAATTTATTTTTCGTCAAGATGACTTAAACTTGACTAAATGTAGTTTAGTTTTAGTCAGACATTCAAAATCTGTGATATTTCTCCACTGTGGGTAAATCTGTCGCAAAACAAAGCATCTGTATCCATTCTGCCTCTCAGCTGTAGAAAGCAGGGACCCCAGGTTTGGCAGAGTGCAGAGAACACACTACCATGATTTGGTACCAGATTTAGGCAAGAGAATAAATGCTTGGACTAAAAGTAAAGATTAAAATGTGAGGACATTTTATGGACTAAAACTAGACTAAAATGTTTTTGAGTTTTCGTTGACAAAATCAGACTGAAACTAAAAAGGGTAGAAATGACTAAAATGTGACTAAAACTAAAAGACATTTAATCTAAATTCAATTCGATTCAACTTTATTTATATAGCACATTTTAAACAACCATGGTTGGCCTTAGTGCTTCACAGTATACAAGCAAAAACATGAAACAAGACTAGATCACTGCAAATAGTAAAACCAATCAAAATAGAACTTAAAATAGTAAAATGTAAAGACTAAGACTGAGACTAAAATCAAAAATAGCCACCAAAATTAACACTGGTTGACATGCACAGCTCCAGTACTAACCTGAGGTGGACAGACAGGCTCTGCTGTAGTTTATGAACAGTGGAGCTTGTTGGTGGATAATGCTGTGTTCAATTGTACTCAGAACTCGGAAAGATCCGAGTCGGAAATTCCAACTTCCGAGGTAAATGCGTTTCATTGCGTAAGCTCGGAAAACAAGGCCAGCCACAGTAAGCTGATGTTTGGATATTTTTTGAGGTTTAAAAAATTCCTGCTGGGGAAATATCTTAGCGACTTGAGGGAGAGGGAGAAAGAGAAACGTCATATGCTGTAAGTATGACTTGAACGCACCAGCGAGGGGAATCCTGCATGCCTCATTGAACTTACAGCGGCATCAAAGCGAGCTGTGCAGAGGCCTGTACTGCAGTAACACAAGTGCTAAATTAGGCGACACATAAAAGTAAAAGTTGAGGAGAAAGTGTCTCTGTTTACCTCTCACGGTGTGCGACGCCATTTTGCTATCACGTCATTCCGACCGACTCGGGCTGCTTGGATCCTTACTGAAATCCTGAGCCGGAGTCCCGAGCTCAAGGGCTGTGCAATGGCATTTTTCCGATTAGGAGGTCAGATTTATCTGACTCATGCCAAGGCTGGTCGGCTGGTCGGCTTTTCTCCCTCACTATACTCCCTCATAATTCCTCCATGGTTGGAAAACATTGTGTGGGACATCGCCTTTGTTACTGTTTTGATTGAGAGCCCCCTGGTGGTGAAATCCAAGTACTGTGTGTTGAAGTCATTTAATCCTGTTGTGCAGAAGACTGTGAAACACCATTTATCCCTTCATGTTTGGAGAATTGCAGCATTAATGATGTATTTCTTTCCTCTTTAGTCGGTTTCTACTCGTCCATCTTTGGCACCATGCAGCTCCTCTGTCTGCTCACCTGTCCTCTGATTGGCTACATCATGGACTGGAGGATGAAGGAGTGTGAGGAGGAAGATGAAAACAAACAAACAGTGAAGAGGTATGAACTGCATCGCTTTCCTTTTTCAAATGCTGTTTTCTATCATTCAGAAGGGAAAGTGATGTTAGAAGTTGGGGTTTATAGAGATTTCGTTCGCGCTGATCCTGGGATGATGCTCGAATAAGTCTCCATGCTTGACCTGGTTTTGCTCTACTCGTCCAAACCAGTCGTCTTCATGACAGGACGCTCCACTGTTCTGTATTTCCAGGCCGTCATATTTGCAATTTTTCCTCTGTTGCAAAAATCTCTTGACATTTCTCTCCTTCCAGTCAATCAGATCCCCCAAAGAGGGACAGAAAAATCCAGAAACTGACCAATGCCATGAGAGCTTTCATCTTCACCAACCTCCTATTGGTCACCTTTGGAATCATTTCTCTGATCGACAACCTGCCCCTTCAGGTGAGGAAAACACTGACAAGAAACACAAGACTGGAGTTTGCATGCAAATCAAGGTTGGAAAACAGTTTTCTGATAAAATATGCACGATTTGGTCCATGATAACAAGGGGACCAGTACTTCAAAAACACATATATAATATAATTTATCTGCCAAAATCTGATTATCTGTGTAAAATGTCAATCAGAACAGAATGCAATGATTGTGAAATCCCATAAACCCATATTTTATTCACAATAGAACAGAAATGTCGTCTCAGATGAGGAAACTGAGACATTTTACCATTTCATGATAATATGAGCTCATTTTGATTTTGATGGCAGCAACACATCTCAAAAAAGTAGGGAAAAAAGTAGGGCCATGTTTGCCATTGTGGAGCATCCTGTCTTCTTTTAACAACAGTCTGTGAACGACTGGGAAGTGAGGAGACCAGTTGATGGTACTTTGGAGGAGGGATGTTGTCCCATTCTTGTCTGATGTTGGATTTAGCTGCTGAAAAGTGGATGTGGTGTGTGGTTTAGCACTGTCTCGCTGAAATAGTCAAGGCCTTCCCTGAAAGAGACGTTGTCTGGATGGGAGCAGCTACTCTTCAGCATTGATAGTTCTTTTCCACATGTGTAAGCTGCCAGTGCCATAGGCTCTAATGCAACCCCATACCATCAGAGATGCAGGCTTTAGACCTGAGCCAGGACAACAAGCTGGATGGTCCCTCTTCTCTTCCGTCCACAGGACATGGCGTCTATGATTTCCAAGAGGAATTTCAAATTTTTATTAATCTGACCACAGAACAGTTTTCCAATTTTCCTCAGTCCCAGAGAAGACTGCAGTGTTTCTGGGTCCTGTCCACATGTGGCTTCTTCTTTCCATGATGCTTGATGTGGATGGTGTTGACAGACATTGATTCCTGGAAGTTGTAACAATTCACCTGTTCTTTCCAAGGAGATAAAGCTACAACCTGTCATCAGGTCACGGGAGGATCCTTTCACATCAGCAGGGTGAAATAATGAAGTCAAATGAATTTGCTTTGGCCTCAAAAAACCGGCTTCTTATTCACAGTGTCTGGTAATTATCAATGAATGCCAATACCAATCACCACCCCACACTCGAGCGCATCCCCATTTTACACACCAACTACAGTATAATCAGCTCATTTGTCACTGTCACAAAACAAACAATTCCCCATACACCTTCCCAAGAGTTCCCAAAGTTTACACTCACAGCACGGCAAGCAGTGAGCCAACAGTTTTGTAACAGTTTGTGGTGAAGCCACAGCTTGTACTCACGACACCGCACATTCACCACTTCAGTCCGCCCTGTAAAGCCACATTATGTAATAACCCTAACCATAGGACTTAGTGTGGGCTCCAAGGTATGCCCTACCCAACTACCTTGCCTCAACTCTAACCGCTTAGTGACTTATGCCTAAACCTAACCCCCCTTCAGGGCTCTAGGCTAAATACCTACCCTACTACCTTGCCCTAACCCTAACCACTTAGTGGCTTAGAAAATGTGGCATTATTACATGATGGATGGAAAATGTATTACATTATTACATAATGCGGCGCTACACACCCGGAGATGATCCCCGTACCCGGCAGCTTCCACGGAGGGTATAAATCCATAAACGCGTGGAAAACGCATTATAATCCAAAGTGACAGTAATCCACAAACGTTTGCTCCGCGGCCTCGACAGCACTGGCATGGGTCCAAGTCAGCATGTGACGTCACTCTGCTCCGAGCTGCGTGTGTGTCCTATCCCCATTAAATACCTGTGCCAATGGAGATGGCGCAAAAACAGTTTATGAGTCCATAATCAACAATATACTGTATTAGAACAACATGGACCAAGTTTACCCAAAAGAAAAATGGCAACAGATAAGTTTTACCCAGCTGAGTGACCCTAGGCTCTGTATGGCCCTAAGTGGTCTTTACAAAGTGTTCCTTAGCCCACTCAGGGATTCATGCCTGTTTTTAATGCTGTGGCCCCTGAAGGCCCCGAGATCACCAGCATCCAGTATTGACCTTCAGCCTTGTCCCTTGCTCACAGAGATTTCTACAGATTCTCTGAATCTGTTGATGATATTATGGACTGTAGATGGAGGGAGATTCAAAGTCTTCACAAGTTTATGTTGAGGAACATTTTTCTGAGATTGTTCCACAATTTTTAGATGTAGTTTTAAAATACTGGTGAGCCTCTTCCCATCTTTACCTCTGTCTGAGAGACTCTGCCTCTCTAAAATGCTCCTTTTATACCCATTCATGTCGCCAGTTAACCTAATTAGTTGCAAAATGCTCCTCCAGCTGTTTTTTCATTGGTACCACTTACTTTTCCAGCCTTTTGTCACCCCATGCTTACTTTTTGAGATGTGTTGCTCCCATCAAATTCAAAATGCGCTAAAATCTTCCATGAAATGGTAAAAGGTCTCAGTTTCAGCATCTGGTATGTTGTTTTCATTATATTGTGAATAAAATATGGGTTTTTCAGATTTGAAAATCATTGCATTTTGTTTTAATTTACATTTTACAGAGTGTCTCAACTTTTGGGGGGTTTTGTATTCAGAGCATTGTATTCCTTGAAATAAAATATTGATTTTTAGGGCATGTGAACAAAACTTAGGATGAAAAAATATTGCTTTATCAATATTTAATTACTGCATGCTAATGCATCAAATTAAAATCCCTGAATCCAGATTAAGAAACAGATTTTCTGAATCTTTGTGACATTTTTCTCTGTTAGGTGGTATCGTTTGTCCTTCATACCATAGTGAGAGGATTCATCCACTCCTGCTGTGGAGGTCTCTATGCAGCCGTGTGAGTAACAACACTGATATATTTTTATCATTCATTCATCTTCATCCGCTTATCTGGAGATGGGTCGCCGGGGTAACAGGCTAAGCAAGTCCACCCAGACGTCCCTTTCCCTCAGCGACACTTTCCAACTCCTGCTGGGGGATCTCGAGGCGTTCCCAGACCAGACAGGATACGTAATTCCTCCAGCGAGTTCTGGGTCATCCCCGAGGTCTCCTCCCTGCCGGACATGCCCAGAACACCTCCACAGGAAGGCAACCAGGAGGCATCCTGATCAGACACCTGAACCACGTCACCTGGATTCTTTCAATGCGAAAGAGCAACAGCTCTACTCCTAGCTCCCTCCTTACCCTATCTGTAAGGCTCAGCCCAGTCACCCTCCAGAGGCCGCTTGTATCCGCAATCTCATTCTTTCCGTCATTCCCAGAGTTCATGACCATAGGTGAGGGTTGGGAGGTAGACCGACCGGTAAATTGAGAGCTTTGCCTCTCAGTTCAGCTCCCTCTTCACCACAGCGGTCCGGTAGGACGCCTGCAGAACTGCCGATGCTGCACAAATCCGCCCTCACTCGTGAACAAGACTCCAAGATACTTGAACTCCTTCCCTTGGGGCAAGGAAAATATTTTTACATTTTCCATAAATTTTGAATGTATAATGTGGAATATGTTGCCTTAGAAAAGACATTCAAAAAGAACAAACAGGGTCTAAACTCATCAACAAGTTCTCTGCTCCATACTGAAACCTGCAAGTCTGAATAATGTTATTAAGACTATGATAATTACGTCAAAGTATGGCTGTTGTACCATCTCCCTTGTGCATTCGTTATCTTCTTCACAAATTGAAATGCCCCACATGTTTTACATGTTGTTGTGAAAAACAGAAATCAGCGTGTTTAATGTGCACGTCTTCCCGTAACAATCCAGCAGCCTGTACAT
Organism: Cheilinus undulatus; assembly: GCF_018320785.1. NCBI lineage: Eukaryota > Metazoa > Chordata > Actinopteri > Labriformes > Labridae > Cheilinus > Cheilinus undulatus. Next base: position 3,001,197 of record NC_054868.1, read on the forward strand.
GTGCTGTATGTGGTTGAGGTAAGCTTCAGCTGGACATGAATGAAGAGTGGGTATGGTGTTGGGAGAAGCATGAGCAGCCTAGAACCCAGAAAATCAATCAGACAGGGAACATGGGACCTACAAGAAAGCCTTCATTCATCCCATCTTTAGCCCAAATGGAGCCAATTGAGGGCCATTAATCAGTCCATCTGGGTTAACATTGTGATTCTTTTTAATGATATGAAAATGGTTTGATAATTATCCTTATGACTGGTCTCTCTTTAGGTATCCTGCTAACCACTTTGGGACACTGACAGGCATGCAGTCCATGATCAGCGCTGCATTTGCATTGCTCCAGCAGCCACTGTTCATCCTGATGGTGGGTCACCTGAGAGGAGATCCTTACTGGGTAAGAGCTCACAAACACAGTCAGTTATAGAGCTCATCAATGGCCATCCACTTCGAAGGAAGCTACATATAAATGATATATAACAAAGCCATCTAGCTGCCTGAATATTTGTGATTTTTTTCAAAGATCTATTCAGGGGCTTTATGCTTTTGTTAGAGAGGAATAGGACAGAAACAGGGATGAGAGAGTGGGGAGTGACATGCAGTGAAAGAGCAACAGGCGGGTCATGAGCCCAGGCTATTTGCAAGACTGTGCACATACTTTTCCTGGGAGTGAAGGAACTACACATCCCACAGACCATTTTGATTCCATTAGCAAAAGTATTTGCTTCTTCTTGATTTCCTTTTTCTTTGCATATCTGTCACACTGACATTTTTTAGATCATCAAAAAATATCTATATATTAGACGCAGATAATATAAGTAAATACAAAAATCACTTTTAAATGGAGATTTCAATTACTAAGGGAATAAAGCCATCCAAACCAACCCAGCCCTATGTGAAAAAGTCATTGCATGCAAGCAAGCGTTTGTAATAACTGGCGATGAGTCTTTCCCGTCACTGTGGATGAATTTTGGGCCACTCTTTTTTGCTGACTTTTTTTTTTAAATTTCATACACATCGGAGGGTTTTCTAGCATTTTTTTTTTTTTTTTTAAATAGCTGGCCAGACTTTGTTTCTCATCTGTTGTTGAATTTCTTTAGATTGTGCTGTGATGTGTTGCTGTTTGAGATCTTTTGGTCTGCTTCATTTTGTCTGACAGGTTTTATTTACCCAGGCTGTCTTTGTCTAATATATTTGTTTGATGATCTAAAATGTATAAGTGTGACAAATATGGAAAGAATAAGAAAGGATAATACTGTGAAAATACTTTTTCACAGCACTGTCGTGTCATGTGCATGTCGTGTTTTATATATGCATGCATGGTCATCATCTAAAGGTCGTTGGCGTCTTCAAAATAAACTCCAATGTCCACACAGGCATAAACAAACATCTCCTGTTTGTCAGACATGGAAAGTGGAGAGCATTTAAGCCTGTGCACAATAAAAAACAAAAAAAAAAAAAACAAAAAACAACTGTGCCCCATGTGAAAACTGCTTAGGACTGATATACAAACTTAGGTCATCTCCACAAGCATATACCGTTGTTTCACTCACTGGTAGCTTGTTGTTCGTCTTCCTTGTTTTAAGATTACGGCCAATAATCAAATCTGTCATGAAAACAGGATCTTTACTTCACTGTTGAGCTCAACAGGCACACAAACAAATCAAACAGGTTTCATCACAGGGTCATGACATGTGCTGACTTGTCTCCTGTTACCACAGATCAACGTGGGACTCCTCATCTTCTCAGCGACGGGCTTCCTGTTGCCGGGTTATCTCTTCTATCATCGTAGAAACCTGATCCTGGCCAAGGCGGCACGTGATAGGCTGGCTGACAGCCAACCAGACAAAGAGAACCTTCCTCTAAAGCATTCAGAGAATGGATACGCAAATGGCAGCACCAATGGGCATGTCGGTAATGGTTACACGCCGAACGGGCACGCAGCGTAAGATTATCTATATGATGCTTTTATTTGATCATCACTACAGTTTGTAGTTTTGGTTCAGCGGTTTCAACAACACTCTGAGGCCTTTAATGCAGCCTCAGTCTACCCTGAAAACTACAACATCTACAAAACTATGAATCAAATATACTGAAACGCACAACGATTAAGAATAGTGCTGCAGGAATGAGCCCTTAAACCTGGTGAGTGAATTAGCATGAGCATTAGGCCTTAGGTTAAATTCAGTGAGACTTCACACTTCAAATCAAATGACACACGTTCATATCATTAACATGTCAGTTCATCTTCTTTAATTGTTTTTAGTGGTGTGATAAATTAACATGGCACTTTGTCCTTACCGCCCATCGGTGTAGCAGTTGTGTACTCTCTCTTATGTGTGTAACAAAGCAGGCATAATCTGATAAAACAGAGACATATCAGGTCTCACAGCCACTGTTGTAGTAATATGTAGTGAAAAATAGAGCTACTGTCCATCAGCTATACCTCCATGAGGTCTACAGTTGCAGGACAGTGAAAGTACCTTGGTGGGTCAAGCGGCTGGGGTTGTGTTTGACTTTGACCTGCAAAGTGTGTTCAGTTCATCCTTGAGTCAGCGTGGACATTTATGTGCCTTACTGGTCACTCGTCTTGTAATGAGTCATCATTTCTTCTTAACCAGCACCGCAGCTCAAGGCTTGATATCCCAGCATGCAGTGTGCAGTGAAGCCACTTGAAGTACAAATTAATTGGATTGAATTAGCCACAAGCTAAGAGACCTGCAGCTTTTTTCCCTCATTTGTCATCAACATAACCTGACACAACATAGACTTTTTCATATGTTGCATGGATATATTTCACAATAATCTGGGAATCCTCCCATGCTGAGTGTTTGGGAAGGGCAGGACTTTTTAAAAAAAAATACCAGTAAGGTGATTTGATGGGCATTCTGTCTGTCACATTAAGGACCAATAGGAGTGAAAAAAGGCAAAATTAGGTAGGCGCTGTCATAGTTTGCAAACAGTGGAGCCTGTTGGTGGACAGAGAAGAGTAAAAACATGTTCCCACCAAGACAGGCTTTCAGTGTGGCCCTCTGCTCTTCTTTCAACAAAGAAATGAAGTCCAGTTCTGATAAAACTGCCACTATTCTATCTCTACATCCTAGCTAAATGCTACACAACTTAATTCCGCCTGTAACTATTGCAAACTTGTGCAAAAGCAGGTCAGGATAAGAGTGGAGATATTTATTCCATCATGAAAAGCTTTCAGTGCTGTTGTTTGCTCTTTATCTAATTAGGAAATGTGGTCCAGTTCTGATAAAACTGCTGCTATTCTATAACTGCATCTGAGCACATCACTACACTAGCAGCCGCCATTGCTACCAGTTTCCAGATCAGCGAAACCCTGCACGTAGCTGCGCCTCCTTCTACTCAAATGACTTTAATTGGTCAGGTCCATTTTCAGATCATTTTATTGGAGCTTTGCTAGCTGGATCTGCCAGGTTCTCAACCTGACACGCCAGATAGACTGTTTCATATATCTGTTGCATGGATATGTCACATCCATCTGGGAAACCTCCCATAGAAAGCATTTGGGAAGGGCAGGACTTCTCCAAAAAATTCTATCCACCAATCAGAGTGCCAAACATGTAAAGTAGTAAATGCATGTGCAGCTTTGCAACAGACCACTACCATAGTTTAAGAACTGTGGATTATGATGTGGATTAAACGCCATGGCTCATCGGGGGAAGAGCGAAAACCTCTTCTCCTCCAAGAGGAGCTTACAGGGTGGCTCTTTGCTCTTGTTTTTATTTTGAAAATGTGGTCCAGTTCTGATTAAACTGCCGCTATACCAATGCTACAGCCAAGCTAACCGCTCTACCAGCTCCCACTGCATAAACCAACCCACACTACACCCCCACCCACCTTCCCCCATAACTCTTCTAAACCCATGCTGAAGCAGGTTGGCAGAACCCTGAAAGCTTTCAGTGCTGTTTCTTGTTCTTTTTTTGTATAAAGAAATGTGGTCCAATTGTGATAAAACTGCTGCTATACTCCACCAAAGTTGCTGTCAGCTCACAGCTCACAGTGGATTTGCTTCAGATTTGATGACAAATCTGAAGTCTGGCCATTCCATTGGCTTTGCAGAATTTTCCATATAAATGATTTAAAGTGGGCTGCATGGCAGCGCAGGGGTTAGCGCTGTTGCCTCACAGCAAGAAGGTCCCAGGTTCGCTTCCCGGTCAGGACCTTTCTGTGTGGAGTTTGCATGTTCTCCCCATGCACGTGTGGGTTCTCTCCGAGATCTCCAGCTTCCTCCCATCACCAAAATCATGCTTGTTAGGTTAATTGGTGACTCTAAATTGGCCGTAGGTGTGAGTGTGAGTGATTGACTGGCGACCAGTTCAGGCTGCCTCCTCTCGCCCAGTGACAGCTGGGATAGGCTCCAGCTCCCCCGTGACCCCAATGGGATAAGCGGGATAGAAAATGGATGGATGATTTAAACTGATAAACTATTTAGTTAAATAAATCTGTGAGGTACTGGTTTGATTGAAATGATGACTCAGTACAAAAGTGACCAGCCAGGCTGGACAGACATAACCCATAAATTCCACATACTCCATCTCCACAGCATTCTGTGCACAGCACAGTGTTGCTCTAACCGCCAGTGCTCGCCCTTGTCCACTGGATCTGTTAAGTGCACCACAGCCCTTTGCAGCTGAAGACAACAGAACAGAAGATCACGGGAGGATTGCGAGATCGCACAACAACAAAGTCCAAAGTGAGAGCTGTGTTTAAAAGGAACCCTGCATGATCAGACAAGTTCATCTTGTTGGATAGGTTTTTGTATCTCTTGTATGTATATTGAACTGAAAAACTCACTAGATATCTGCATTTTGAGTAAATTTGAGTTTATACACTCACCAGGAGGCTGCCATGTTTTAGTCTGTGACGTCACAGTTCCGCAGCGCTCTCTATGATCGCTCCTATGCAATAACTGTTTTTCAGACGTTTTTTCTGCTTGCAGCTGTTGCTGCCATAACAGCTTTCATACCAGGCTGAGTTTGCTGTGTGTTGGTTTTGTCTCCCTGGTGTCTAAGCTCTGTCATTCCCCCTCAGTTATTCCTCAATAAAACTCCCTACAAGTGACTGGATTCAGTGTATAGTGGAAGTGTGTCAGGAGCTTTTCAAAATCTTTTCTCCAAAGAAACGCTAAAATGGACTTTTACTTTGAAAGGGCATACTGTAAGTGCTTTCGTACTGTGTTTACCTTTACCTGAACCGTGTGGAAACAGAGCGCTTCATAAAGAGTAGAAGTTCGGGGAACACCTTCATTAAACAGACGTGTTTTAGCTTGTGGCCTTCATTTGGTTAATCAAGAAACGGATTTCAAACATTTTCTACCGACGTGGACATAAATATTTGCTACAAGAAGGTAAATATGGCTCTGTATTTATTATTTTCCTGTCTAGATGGACAAATAACTGCTCATGGTGCAAATAAAAAATAGAAGAGACCATAAATTTTAAAATTCTCCGTGTGTGAGATGCAGCCCTAACACTGGCTGCCAGTCTGAAACAGCGGTTACTGCATAGGAACGGTGAGGAGCGCTGCAGAAACTGTGATGTCACACTGTCAGCATTGACCAAGACGTGGCAGTGTCCAGGTGAGTTTTTAAACTCAGATGTATTCAAAGTGAAGATATCTTGTGAGGTTTTCAGTTCAGTATACACATAAGAGATACAAAAACCTATCCAACAAGATGAACTTGTCTGATCATCCAGGGTTCCTTTTAAGAGCAGGCTACTTCTCTTCTGAAGTTGATTTGCTGTTGACAGTTAGAGCGTTCTGATTTTTTTTTGCTGCTTCCACCATGTGTGAGGACGTTAGGAAGTTAAACAGTTTACGTTTTCTAGAATGGACGAATGGTTTCATGTAAAATCTTGTGGTGAGCAGTGAGCCCTGCTGAAAATTGTCATGGTCCACATCCAGTAGAGCACGATAGGGTGGTGCTTCTGGCGTGTACCGGTTATGGATCATGCGTGCACTGTTGAATTATGACTACTGACTAGACAGAGGGATTTTCTGTGTGTAACAGGTTTAGAATGCTGTGCAGATGGACTATGGGGATTTTGAGGCTATGTAAGCCCTGCTTATGGCAAACTGGCAGCCTGGACCACCTCCATGTGCAGTCTGAGTGATCAGACGCTGGTGGACGTGGAGGAGGGGGCAGGGGGCCATAATGTTTTTAAAAAACACAGAGAAAGTGCCTTTTTGGCACATATATGGTGTACAGAAAAAAAATCAAGTTCCATCTTGGGTGTCTGCTAATCCAACGGTTCTCAACTGGTCAGGCATTGGGACCCTTTTATTTTAGATTTTCAACTGCTCAAATTTATTCAATGAAATTTTGCTCACTGAGATCACCAGGAGTCAGTTCCACTGAAAACCACTGAAAATCACTTTTTCCCCCAGAGGCATAGCTTAGATCAAGCCAAAATCTCAAGGCACACAATATCGGTACAAAGTTGCTTCTTTAGGACATGTTATAGTAGTTTAAGGTGGCTGTACTAATTCCTAGCCACACCTAGACTTGCCTCAAAATGCCAAGAATAGTGATGGAGGTCAGGAATGAAAAACACTGCAGAAGCAGAGATGTGGTAGAAGCCATGGGAGAAAACACACAGCCAATGGTGGTGGAGGTTGTGTGGTGATGTCAGAATATGCAAATTAGATGAGTGAATTTACTCCCATCACAAACTTTGGGTCATACTGAAGACTTTTCTCATTTACAGTATGCCTTTATCTCTAACCACTTTCAAGCTACAGCCTTTTGAAATCTTGACATCAAAATTGAATATTTTCTTGAAAAAACTCTGGTGCCCAAAGGGTTAAGTCTCGTCTTAGGCACCACAAGCTGGAGCTGGCCCTCGGACCTCAAAGCGCGCGCTGGTGTATAAATTTGGATGAGGTCCGAGATGTACTGTGGGGCCTGTCCATTCAAAGCTGGTGGGTCAACAGAGGCAACAATAGGCAGGAAATGGCGAAGTGACAAAAGCAGGCAGAAAAAAGTGGTGGAAAGAGTTTAAAATGGACACAAATGGGTTTTAAGTAGCAAAAGTGTGATAAAATTGACAACACTTAAAAGTAAAGAATATTCTTATTTTTTTAGGGCTTCTGGTGGCCCCTCTCAGTGTCTCCCAATGTTGAGAACCACTTCCTTAGACATCCCACCTCAAAATTGAGAAATATCCCTTAGTTTAAGGTGTAAACAAGATTTACTTTGTGGTGCTGATACAACTCTGTAAATGTAGAGGAACAAATCTTTTTATAGATATATGCCATGTTTGCCACACTAGATGTGTAAACCAGTTACAGCTCTGTTCAGGCCAGTGTTTCAAAATAAGACGAAGGAGGAGTTGTTGTTGCTCCTCTCGTTAAACTTTTCTGAGATTCTGTGCAGGCACAGACTTGTTTGGAACAAGAACAACAATGTGCTCATAAAATGTTGGTTCTCTGGAAAATATAGAGATAAAGTCAGTGTGTCGTAGAGTTAGAGAAAAACTACAGCCATCTTTCACCGTCTCTGTTTTTGCATGCAGAGATCAACCTGTACAGTGTTTATAGAAGGATGTAACTTTAGTTTAAAGATGAGATTAATTCAGTGATGATGTGTAGAACAGTTCAGATGTTTAGCATTGTGTGCATGCTTTGGAAGTGCCTGACTTGAACCCTTCAAAATAAAACCTTAGGTATGTTGATTTAAAGGGGGATTGCACAAAATAAACAAGCACCTTATTTGACTGGTGTTTATGTCATGAAATCATCAGGTGCACTTCAAATAAAAAAGATACTAAGGTAATTTTAAACTTGAGACTTTAGAAAGTTTATATTTATTGTCATCTAATGCTGCTTTGGTTGTATCCATGCACTTTGTGGTATAATTTCATTCTGATTCATGATAAGGCTGCAATTGTATGCTGCCATATTTTCATCAACATTGATTTTGGTGATGAAGGAGCCAAAGATTTATCAGAATCATAAAATACAGACATAACAGATGTGTTTATAACATCTCATTCAAAGCATCTGTTCACTGTAAATAGCCTTTCTCTCAGAGAGAGAAATATATTTGTGTAACATTTATGTAGTTTTGTCTTGATTTTTAGTGTTGCTTTGATTTGTTGTGAGGAAATGTAAAGAAATAAAAATGTTTTGTGGAATTATGTTTCTACTTTTTGTTTCCGTTCACATAAAAAACTCTTCAATAGACTCTCCCAAACAAAATACGCTTTGAAATAGATGGATATTCCTCTCTTCAGACAGTTTGCTCAAATTTGTTGAAGAAATTTTCTTTTTATTGACGAAACAAGTCCTTTTTTATTTCTACCTTTTTTATGACTAGCTCTTTCTGCACTGACAACACAAAATAACGCTCAGCAATCACCAAAGACAGCAGGTCTGAGAAGTAAAACCAGTAAAACTCTGTTTAAAAGCTCCACAACAAACGTCTAGGAATGTTCCAGGTTATCTGCAGGAGTGAATGCAGAACATTTTTCAACCTCAGACTCACCTGGAACTTTTTCTGCCAACTTCCTGTGAATTTTCTGCTCCACTACATTGAGGCCCCGACCACACGGAGGCAAAATTAATTGCAAAATGATTAAATCGCAATATTGCCTGCTGCAATTTACAAATCACAGAAGGTACACTATTTCTTTAACCTGAAATTTGTGACAATATACCAGTTTAAAACGTTTTTTTGCTGCAGAGACATTATGCATTAAATATCATGCAATCATTCTAGTGGCATATTTTTTGAATAGTGTCCAAGAAAATCAATTTTTCTTCATTTTTGTGTTTTTGTGTTTTTTTCTTTTTTTGTTGTTGTTTTGTTTTTTTGGTTTTTTTTTTGGTTGTTGTTTTGTTTTTTTTGTTTTTTTTTTGTTTTTTTTTTGTTCAATATGAGAATTGTATTGAAATTGTCATTCCCTTTAATACAACAGTTCATGTCCAATTTGCAAAATGAGTCGAAATCATCACAATTAGATATTTTTTCAAAATTGTTCAGCCCTAGTTTAATCTAATGTGTTGGATATAGTATAGAATTAATCATTAATTATTGCTTGGGATGAGGAACCTAAGAAATAATCGTATATTAAATTGCAATATTGGGTAAAAAATTGCAATTAGTTTATTGTCCCAAATCGTTCAGCCCTACAGCCAAAGCTCCCATTGCAAAATAGTGCAAAACACAGAGGCTTTCTGGGAAATGCATTGTTGTGTAAAATTGAGCCAGCATCCCTCTGTATTGCCGAGCTTCTCCAAGCAAATCATATTTAAATGGGCAACACACACTAAAATCACGAAGGCTTATAGCACTACCAGCTAAGTACCCTATACCAGGGGTGCTCAACCTTTTCAGCCCGCGACCCCCAAAATAAAGGTGCCCAAGACCGGGGACCCCCACTGGACCTAAGGGTGGCTGAACACAGCCATGAACATTCAAGAATCGTCATGTGGAGACAACACCGCCGGGGGGGGGGGGGGGGCTGCCAAACTGGAGGCCAGCAAAATCCTGGTCCATTGTAAAGTTAAGCTGTGGTATTTCAAATCAATCAAAATACATTAGAAATGGCTAAAATGATGGCAAGGAAATGCTGGGAAAGGTGGTGAAATTAGAGTTAAAAGTAGCAAAAATGGGTTAGAAGTGCCAAAAATTGTATAAACATGGCAAAAATATAACAAAAACGGCAAAAAATGGTTAAAGTGGCAAAAACTGGCTTATTAGGTGGTAAAAGGGGGTTAAAAAGAAACTGTGTCAAAGTAGCAAAAATTGGTGGAAATTTGGTGAAATGGGATGAAAAATTGATATAAACTGTCAACAAAGGTTAGCTGAGGCAGAAATAGGCAGAAATGAATTAAACTGGCAATAATAGGCAGAAATGAATTAAACTGGCAATAATAGGCATATTAAATTGTGAAATGTGACATAAAAAGTGGTAAAAGGGGTTAATAGTGTCAATAATGTGTCAACAGAGCCAACAATAGGCAGAGAGTGGCAAGATTTGGTTTAGAAGTGGTGAAAACGGACAGAAAAAAGTGGTGGGAAGGGTTTAAAATGAACAAAAAATTGATTTTCAGTGGAAAAAATTTGTTAAAGTTGGCAAAAGTGGTGGGAAAAAATAATGACAATGGGTTGAAATCTGGCAAAACTGGTGTAAAGGGGAAACAGTGAAAATTTAAAAATATTCCTAGTTTTATTAAGGCATCTGGAGACCCCTCTCAGTGTCTCGCGACCCCCAATGGGGTCCTGACCCCACCATTGAGAACCCCTGCCTTATACAACCCAACTTGAAAAATACAGAATATCCCTTTAAGCAAGGATTTAAAGTTTTCTTTTGACTAGAGGCGTCAAACTCATCAACAGCAGGGGCCAGATACTGAACTTAGGTCTAACCTGAGAACCTAACAGGGTCAACGTTTAACCATGAACTTTCAACCTCATTTCACCAGTGATGAATTATGGGTAAAAAAAGCTTAGCACTGATGATAATTGGCTCTTAGGAAAAATAAATCTGAGCGTAAAGCTAAATGTATTAGTTTTAAAGGTCAAAACACAAAATTAACAGTTAAAATAATGTTTTTTAAGGCAAATATATGAAATAGGAAGATGCTATAAGGTTTAAAAGGTCAAAATACGAGATAAAATGTGAAATAATGAGCAGAAAAGGTCACTTTAAATAAAAAAGTGAACCTAAAAGGTCAAAATAGGAGATACAAAGTCAAAATCATAATTGTAGGATGCAAAATTGAAAATTTGAAAAGAAAACACAAAGTAATTTCTTTTTCCACATTCCTGACTTTGTATTTAACTATTTTACTCTTCACTTTTTCAGATTTTCATGACTCACGGCTATTTTAAATCACCATTAAGTCTACATTTTTATACTGGATGAAATCTGCTGACCTCATACTGGTGGGCCAGTTGTAATAAAAATATGATGTGATCTTGCAGGCAGATAACTGTACCATGGGCCAGATTTGGCCCCTGGGCCTTGAGTTTGACACCCCTGCCATAGACTGAGTGGTTCTAATGGTAAACTGTTCCACCGTCAAAGAGCAGTAACAACTAAAGCTTTTAGGTTTTCTTTTTTTTTTTTTTTTGCTTTGTTTTGTTTTGTTTTGTTTTGTTTTTTTGCATCTTAACATAGACTGGTACTTTTACTCCGTCTTAGTACATTTTAATCAAAGTAATTGTACTTTTGTATAAGGATATTAACTTTATAACTAAACTTTGACGCCCAGATTCCATTTAAAACACTTCCTATTTTGTAGTTGCTGCTGTAGTTTTCATTTGACTACATCACTGCTCCTTTAATTACAATAATTTAAAACAAATAAAACATCCTTTACACCAGAGGTCATCAAGTACAGTTGCACAAGGGCCAGACTGTCAGAAACTCTGGGGGCTGAACTTTCAAATAAACAAAAATTAGATCAATATTTTAACCCCTTTTAAATACTTTTTGCCTCTTTAACCCATTTTTTGACATTCTTTAACCCCTTTTGAACCACTTTTCCTGAATGTTTTACCCCCTTGGCATCACTCTTTTATTCATTTATTGCCACTTTTCCTATATTTTTTTGCCAGTTTTAACCAATTTTTGCCATTTTTTCACCCATTTTACCACTTTTTAAACCCCTTTTTGAAACTTTCTTGCTAATTATTGCCCCTAGGTGCCACTCTTTAACCGCTTTTCACTACTTTGCCAGGCTATTTTTGCTATATGTTTGACACGTTTTCATTCTTCAACCAAAATTTTGCCATTCTTTAACCCCTTTAAAACCACTTTTTCTGCATGTTTTATCTCCTTTGTGCCACTCTTTTATCCATTTTTGCAACTTTTCTTGTGTTTTTGCCAGTTTTTGAAACATTTTCACTGCTATTTTTCACTTTTTTTTGCCACTTTTAACCCAATGTTGATACTTCTTCATCTCCTTTTACCATTTTTTACCCCATTTTAACCTCTTTTCACCACTTTGCTTGTCCATTATTTGTCCCTTTGTGCCACTTAACACCCATTTTTGCCACTCTCTAACTCCGTTTCACCACTTTATCTGTCCATTTTTGCAACCTTTCTGCCAACTTTAACCCTATTTTATTTTTTATTTTTTTACTAATAATGGCTGGCAAGTAAATTTCTATATAAAACGGTAAAATGTTAAGTCATTCTGAAATTATTTCAATATTAATGGTTTTGGGGTTGGGTTTAAAAGAAGACATTTTGGCTAAAGCCAACAACATCTTCTTTTCCTCTTTCTCTGAATTTAATGATCTTCTGGGGGCCAGACAGAAAGCTTTGGGGGGCCTGATTTGACCCCTGGGCCGCCAGTTGATGATCAGTGCTTTATGGAGCAACCACTGAGCTCCATGTGAGGCTTACATGGTGAAAACAGTTCCCTTTGTTTGACCTCATATGGGAAATGGGTCATCAAAAGATCATCCATTGTTTTTTCATGCCATGATTGCCCCCTTAGTTTAAGAGCTTTATGGACCAACATGCCAACTGCCAACGGGCCTCGGCACACACATAGAGTCAATCACAATCCAATTGCATGTTTGATTTCCTGGTGTGTGGGATTTCAGATTTGTTATTATTTTGGGGGATTTTCTGTGTGTTAAAGAGGAGGAGCTTTCTTCGGTGGATTTATCCTCGTAGCCCCTGCTGTCATTCTAATCTCCCCTTTGTGTATCAAGTGTGCGTCTCTCGCTGTGTATGGACACTGACAAGAACGTGCACTTTACGCACACACACGAACATACGTTTGTGTGTCAGTGTGTCACATGAGAGGATTAAAACCTCATGTCAGAGACAGCTTATGTTCCCGCCATGCTTAGTGACAATAAAACATATTACCCGGGTTTTATTATCCGCTCCCTCTCTGTCAACAGGCGCCGGGCAGAGCTGCTGTACTGGGGAATGAATTTAATCACGATTTAGTGCAATGATGACGTCCTCCCTGCTGTAGGCCGAGCAACATTTGGAGAACCAATAAAATCCGCTTGGAGCTTGATTGACAGCCCTGCTGTCGAATCAGCGCTTACCTTACCGCGACAGTTCTGCCGTTGCACCCTGGCATCAGAGTTTTGTAGTACTGACAAATATGTCGGCCTCTGGGAGCCTGCTGCCCACCTATTTTGTGGATATATGAGAAGAAGACATAACTGGGACTACATTTATTTTGGTTTTCTTATTTTTTTTACAGCAGTATTTGCGGAGCAGTCTGCAAATAGACGTAACAGCTTCAAGCTGAGGCTAGCAGTGCAGCTAACTGTAGCTAACGTTATCTTTAAATTAGCCTGGCGCTGGCATAGCTAACGTTAGCAGGATCCTCGCGGCTTGTAAGGATAATAATGGACGTGCCGAGCTGATCTTTGTGATGTTTTTACCCCGACGGATGCAACGAGACGAAGGCGGGGACACTAATTTCACCGTTTTGCTGCTGAGCCCATCACAGGTGAGCTGAATTGTTAGCCTGCTGCTAGCCAGATTAACCTGTGTAGTGTAAGGTTAGCAAATGTTAACGGACAGCTAAAACGACCCACTTTGTAGCATAGTAACTATACATAGCATTCATTTTGTCGTATGTATGATGTGTAGAAATGATCCGCTTCTTTTGTTGTGTAATTTCCGTTATGATTCTGCCGCTGTGACTCATTAACGTTAGTTGTCTCCACCCTGCTTCCATTATCTACTCGCCGATTGACCGCACTCCAATATAAGCTCATTAACGTTAACGTTACACCACTTTTTAAATTGTGGCTTCGTTTTTGCTTCTTACACCAGGTCTGCGACGTTATTTTCGTCCTCACTGGGCGTCCCCACCCCATCCTCAGCTCTACCCTGGGCTGGAGATCTTTCACACAGCGTTATGCCTTATTCCGTTTCTATAATTCGCCTGGGAACTGCTGTTTTGCTCACCGATAATGAAGCTAAGAAGCCAGTGCACCATTATATTTACACGCCGATGATCAGATTGGCTCGCGAATTAGTTCATCAGGTCTTTAGACTGGATATTGATTCGTTAACATTGACGTTGTGCAACCTTGTGACTAGATTCTTAGATGTTGAAGTGGAGTTTGGCTTGTCTTTCTCCCTGATCTATAAAGGGAATGGCACACCTCTCCTCGGCTGAATCACGTCCTCTGAGCTGTCAAATCAAACGCTGCTGGTCCGTGTGACTGAATCAATCAGGGCTGGCGTGTTACCTGGTTCCCTAGTATCTGGGAAGGATTTTATTCATGCATTTTCTCTTTTTTTTTCCCCAACATTGCTCATTCATGATCAGGAAATCAGGTGACCCTTTTGCCGGTTTGGTGCATGTGCCGTTTTAACTGCAGCGGGCCATACACACCCAGCCTCTATGCGTGGAAGTGCTGGCATTGCTGTAGGCTTCCGTAGATGTAAGAAGGTGCCATTATGTCTGTGGGGGGGGTCTGTAGCATTTACATTATTGGAGGGGAAAATCTGTTTGATGGAGCATGGATGCAACACAGTGCTTTAAATGATCAAGATGATCAGATTTTATTTAGAGATGCAATTTAATAATGCTAATGATCCTTTTCAGGATATCAGCAAATTTCAGACATTAAATACATTTATGTACACATATAGAGTTAATAAGATAGGGAATAGGGCATGGGACTTGTAGTAATGCTGCACAAATTGGTAATGGTGTGCCATTATACTTGAAAATATTGCCATTTTAATTAAATGTTATCATGGGTCTACTTTCTTGGCTGTTAAATTAATCACAAGTTAGATTAAATCGCAATATCACATGCTACAATCTTAAACTGGCAGACATTGCAATGTTTTGTTTAACCTGAAAAGTGTCTGAAATACCAGTTTGATACAGTCTTTTATTTTTTATGCTTTACACTTTATTCAAACATTCAAATGTCTTTTTTAAAAACAAAAATCCTACTTTTCTTGCTCATGCATTTATTTTTCTACATCAGAATGAGAATAATATGAGAAATGATCATCCCCTCCAATATAGCAGTTGATGTCAAATTTGCTATGTGAGCCAAAATCACAATAAGATGTATATTTTTCTAAATCTAGCCCAAGTTTAGTTATCTAATATAATATAGAATGATTTCTTGCTGATGTTTGTTGAACAGCAGATAAAATGAAGAACCCAAACAATTGCATATTAAATCGCAATCGCAATATTGTGGGAAGAAATTGCAATTTGATTATTTTTCGCAAATCGTTCAGCCCTGCTGGTAATCAAGGAAAATACAGAGAATAATGATACCCATGAAGTGTGTATTTCTCAGCTCAAAAAATACGAATATTAAGTATCATTAAGAGATACAAAACCTTAGGTTTTTACAGCACCAATTATAACTAGGGGTGCACCGATTGCAATTTTCTGGCTGATCACCGATCTTTAAAAGCCTGACCTGCCAATTCCGTTTTTGGCCGATACCCATTTTTTTTGTAACTGCCAGCATACACCTTCAATGTTCCAATCTTATTTTATTGAATAACATTGAACAGTACCCGTGAAACAATACAAACTTGTTGTTTTAACTGCACATGAGGTAGTTCTCTCAAATATAAATGAAAAGTTTAGAGCATTGCTGTCCAAACTACTTAATTATATCAGTTCCTTTAGTCTTTCATTTTTCACATTTTAGTAGGTAGCGGTAGATAAGAGCGATTTCATATGTATCGGCCAATCCTCCAAAATTAAGGAAATCGGCACAGATCGATCGGTGTACCCCTAATTATAACTAAATACCCCCCCACCACCACCACCACCACCAAGTTTTTCCTTTTTTTGAAAACAAAGGCACAAAGTGCAACAGTGGAACAATTGTAAAACTTCAAGACCTTTCTGCAGGCATATATGTAAATCTTTCAGATACTTCTCAGTACAAAAATAATTGTACTGACATTTTGGTACTTACCAGTGCCGAGTACTAGGGGTGTGAATCTTTCCTTCTCAGGACGATTTGATTCAAATCTTGATTCACAGTCTTAGAATTTGATTCTCTGATGATTCATTAAGTCACAGAACGATTTGGTCTGATGCAATCTGATTCGATTAGTTTCAGTTGAATTTGATCGAGTACAAACTGAGAAAAGAATCAAAATAATTGTCTTCGTTCCTAAATTGATCTCCAGATGTGTGAAGCCTCTCTTTTTATTATCATATCTGATGGCTTAGACATATTGATTATTTCACCAAATCAGCCTTTTTCAGCAACACCTTATGGTTGTGGATGCCATCATAACTGCAAACTTTTCCAAGTTTTATCTAAGACAACAGTGTAATATTTGGGGCTGTTCGTGCTACATTTAGTGTTAGCATCTTAGCTAAACTTTAGCTCTGTTGTCTGAACAGGTGAGATTTATGTGCTGCCTTTATACAGAATCGCTTTTCTCCAAAGCATAGATGGGCAGACACTTAGAAATGTCGACATAAGTCGACATGACTTGATTTATAAGGGAGAACAGTGTAACTGTGAAATGGTCAGTGCAAACCTAACCCTAACCCTACCTAGCAAGCACCTGTGGCTAATGTAGCTCTTGTTTAAAGGTAAAAGGTCACTGCGTGATTAAAGGCCCTGAGGCCAGGCATGGTGGAATGAGCTGGATAACAAACTGCAGAGACTCAGTGAACTAATCTCTAACGTTACAACCAGCGGATAGACAGATTTATGATTGGTTAATGATGCTCTCAGACCTTTGACATTAAGACTGGTTAACCAATTCAGATCAGTTTATCTTTACACCACTACTGACTCTGAGCACCTAATAATACCATAACTGTTCTTAGAATAATTTACAAGTTTGTTTTATTTTCATCAGATGTTCTTCATCCCTCATATTGACAATATATCAGTGCATAGATTTCATCCTCCTCTACTTTTGTCATCCTCATTATGGTTAAAACTGGAGACATGACATCTATTTTGATGTAATACTCACATAATGAGAGGCTAACTCCATGCTTTAAAATTACCAAGAGCAGTAAGTTCAATGTTTAATGAGTACGAGTGCTTAGGTTTGCAATCAGCATTGATACCTGATACTGATCAGCATTGGTGCATCCCTACCATGCACATTGGTAGTATAAACCATATACTGGCCTGAATTTTCAGTAAAACATACCATCCTGTGTAGGTGGTTATCTTGGGTTCCACACACTTAAAATGGCCCATCATGAGCCCCCAACATTTTGAATAAAGCCCGAAAATTAAACAACAACCAGACTGTCTACTTTTGGACAGTGTTCTTCACGATAAAAAAAAGTGTGTGTATTGGAGCCCAACAGATTGATCGGTGGGCCGATTAATCGGGCCGATTATAGCGTATCACAGATTAGTCAACATCGGCCGATATGTAGCCGATATATTAACCCTTAGAGCTCACGCAGCATGGATCCGTTGTACCTTTCTAATCATGTCTTCCATGCATTCGTAGCTCTTACAGAACATTTTCTAGTGAGCCCAGAACTTGGCTGACTTTCCAGAGTCTCTGAGGACAGTGTTGTCCTTTACAACAATACGTGACACAGTTTATAAAAATGTTGATAGCTTTTGAACCTTAAGTCAACGAAAAGTCATCGTTTGCTACCGTCGATGTCTCTGTAGCTCTAAAGGACGCCGTTGTAGCGAGCCCGGAACTTTGGTGACTTTTCAGGGTCTTTGGAGATTAAATCCACAACATTACATCCCATAATAAGCATCTTTTTAATCTATTTTTTATCCATTTTCGATTATGTACTTTGACTTTCTTCAGTGGGCAGCCATATTTGTTGACATGCAAAGCATTGTGGGAGTTGTTGTGGACCAGTTGCGTCTCTACTGCTTAGAGGAGTAGAGATGCAGGAGTCAAGAATAAACAATGATAAATGCAACTGTTAATTCCCATGTCCACCATTATCCGATAATAAAAGACTATTATACAGCGTTTTAACGTCGTTTAAGTTGCATCTTTGTGAAATAAACAAAGATAATATAAATATAAGAATTTGCGTTCATGTACAGTATAGCCTAAGTTTATATCCTGTGTATATCAATGCTCTTATTTCATATATCGGCCGATATATCGGTTATCAGCCAGTATATTGGATGTAAGCCGATATATTGGATATTGGCTTTTTTAGCCCCCAATATCAGTATTGGCATCAGCCCCAGAAATCCCATGTAGATCAGGCTCTAGTGTGTATGTATCCGCATTGATATCAGTATCGGTTACAGTGAGTTTGGAGATATTGGCCTATCACAATCGGATATCAGCAAAAATCCAATATTGTGCATCTCTAAATATTAGACCTATATAATCAACACCTATAATGACTGTATCTTGAGGCCCCTTGGTGCACGAGGACTCAGACAATTGGTTACCTTTGCATAATGGTAAAACCCCCTATGCTCCCATATAGCATTAGCCTCTGGTGGGGTCCCTCCTTGCAAGATTTCATCCCTGTACATAATAGCAAAAACTAAAAACTACACATACAGCTTCTTAATATATTTGCAGATTCATGATGAAATATAAAATGTTGTAATACTTTATTCAATGTTACAGTGTCATTCAGCAGACTCTTTCAAAACGACGTGCATTTGACATATTCCCCATCCTTTTTGGTAAACAACCATATTCAATTGGGTTGTCCTTTTCTTTTCAGATTTTTGTTTTTTAATTTTAGGTGAAGGTAGGATTATGGACCCAGCATTAAGAGGTGCTGCAGCATTTTTCTGACAGTACTCAGGTCACTCAAAGCAGCTGTTAGATTTTTATTGGCTGGAATGGTTTAAAGGATCTAATAGAAGAAAGAACAGACTGTGATAGGCAATGATATAAAACATCATGGTGTTTTATCACATTACTTTCTCTCATAATGTCAATAGTTGATTACTTTTGTTCCAGTTATCCCCATTATTTATTTGAGTCCACATTTATTCCCATTTTAAGTAGAAGTAGATAAAATATACTCAAATGTGGCTGATGTTGCCTTTTTTTTAATCTCTATTTGAAAATGAAACCCATTTTGATCAGTCTTAGATTTAGTATCAGTCTTCAGTAGGGCTGAGCAGTGTACAAAAATAATCTAATTACAAATGTTTTATAGCAATTGCTTTATTGAAGGGGATTACTATTATTTTTTTTTTATATGTCACTCATTTTGATTAAGAAAAACATGCATTAAACAAAAAAAGAATGATTTTTGTAAACTACTGTAAAAAAATGTGACATTTGAATGTTTGCATAATGTGCATCAAATCTCTGCAGCTGCAAATTTGATTTACTAAACTGGTATTTTGACACATTTCAAGTTAAAGAAATACTGCAACTTGTGTGATTTGTAAATTGCAGCAGGCCGTATTACGATATAATGTAATTTGCGATTAATTGCCCAGCCCTATATGCAACACACTATAAAAAGAAAGGTGTTAAATCTGTCAGTATTTGTTGTCATGTGCACTGCCTCGCTCATTGTCAACATTTTTAAAGATTTTCTAAACCTTTCAGTGTGTGCCAGGCCCTCAAACCATTAAAAATCAGCATTTTGTTGGAAGAGGAGAATCAGGCCTAAAATCTGCCTGTTTACCGTGTGTACCTCGCTTTTTTCACATGTATCACCAACAAGAACAGGCCTGAATCTCAGTGAAGCTGCCAGCTGCATCTCCTCCTCCTGTCACAGCTCAGCAGCAGAAGCAGAGACTCAGACAGGCAGACACACACACACACCCTGTACTCTGATGTTCACTTTATGGACTCAAGACTTAAACCTTTCAATCAATAAGTAGATGAGTGCACCTGTTCCAGATCGGCATGATGGATGGCCCGTATTCATACACTTTATCTATTACTGCTGCCCTCTTCTTCACCATTTGACAATCTGCCCCAATATCTTTTTAATTTAGTTCAACCTTTCCTGATGTTCATGGGGATTTTACAGCCTTTTTAAAACCTAAGAAATGAAAGATATTGAAGAAGACCACCTCTAAAAGCAAGTCTCTTTACCAAATAGCAGTGCTGGTCCTCAAGACCAGTAAAAAAAGAAAATCATGTCTCCAGTAGGATTGTCATATAAATCAGAATTTTAAACTTTGAAAGAATTCTAGTAAAAATCAAATGATAGTGACAGCTGTTTGATACCACAGAAATAAAGATAGAAGTCCAAGGCACCCAATAGTGACCCAAAAACTGCAGATAAACTATTGTGCACTGTCTTCATTGAAAAATGTGTTGAATTAAATATCAGAGCAGCTAAGGCAGTGGTATCTCTTTTTGTGATTTAAAGATATGTCTGAAGACTAGGGCTGGGCAGTTAATAGCAAATTCAATTAAATCTTGCAAAATAGTTGAAATGTGTCAAAATATCAGTTTGATACATTCGTTTTTTGCTACAGCAGAGACTTCACAGATCTTCACATTTTTTACAGTGGTTTACTAAAATCTTCCTTTTCGTGTTTTATGTTTTCCTTAATCAAGATGAGGAACATAAAAATGATAATGCCCTTTAATAAAGCAAATGACAACACATTTTCAAAATGAGCCAAAATAATTAGTTAATTCTGTCTAAAACTGATGAAGCTCCACCCCAGCTGCCTCCTTTTAAAGCTTAAATCTTGTTGCACCCTCATATTCAGATTTGTGCTACTATGGATTGATTGCTTCTGAATAATTTAATCGTTTTCAATACACATTGTCTTAAATGTGTGTATCGATGTGGGGATATCTAGCCATGTACTCCCTGCAAAGTCAAAGCAGCTGTTTGACTAACCCAGGGAGAATCTTTAGCCTTCTCTGCCAAGTAAAACTCTAGTAGATCTATTTTGCAACTAGAAAAGCACTCGGAGAGCACAGGCCTCCGCCATTAGCCCAATCTCCCAATAGTGAAGAATCCTTTAAAAAATTCCTGGATCCGTCCCCATGTGCCCCACACCACGGCATTCGCCGATAACTTTCTCCCCGGTGGGGTGGAAACACGGTGGGGCAAAGCATTGGCTTCGCCACAGGTGGACTGTCATGGTGGAGGCATTGCCTGCTGGTGCCAACAGACACACTGACAGTCTCACCCATGGTCTCACTGGATGACTGGAAGTCATGGCAGAGGGTGAATATTCCTCTATTCCTCCCAGCATTGTGAGTATTCTCACTACAATTCGCTGTCTTTCTCTCTGTTACGCTTCGACTTGTCTCCTCGACCGGGCATGCGTCTTTCAAACTCTATAAACTCCAAAACTTTGAATAGAAACACACCCAAAATGCTGCTGTGATTGAAGTTACTCATGTCCGCCATCTCCTGGTGTAAAGTGGTAACAGCACAGACCTCCGCCATTAGCCCTACCTCTCAATAGTACAGATGGTACAGAATCATTAAAAAAATTCCTGGATCCAGCTCACTCCCAAAATCTAATCAGTTCTTCCTTATGCCATTTCTGCCTTTTCCTGAAAATTTCATGAAAATCCGTCCACAACTTTTTGTTATGTTGCTAACAAACTAACAAACAAACTAACCACCCGATCACATAACCTCCTTGGCAGAGGTAATTAAATGGTTAAATGTATGATGAGTGTTCCTGGCTGAATGTAGGCTACGGTATGGAATGATTTGTTGCTTGAATTTGTTGAAAACACGTAAGATGTAACCTTGCAACGCAGATCTATAGGCCTGTTTCCTTGTTTTTCACTGACCATTCCATCTTGCAAAGCTCCCGTCTGAACCGTTTGGACCTGGTTAGAAAGTAACAGGACCAATTAGTGTTGAGGGGCAGTAGTTTTGGGCGCAGCAGAGTCCTGATGTAATGGCGGACGAAATTAGCGTGGATGCTGCTAAAGCGCCCGTTTTATCAGAACTTGACAAAATTTCTTCGTTAGAAGAAGAACAAAGAACAGCAGTGAGTTGTTTTCTTTTCAAAAACAACAATAGTCGTGTACTGACATGTCTACAGTCGCCATGGTTCGTGTTATACAGATCTCTAACTCCTCGGTCGCGGCTATGGGACGTGTTTTGTTGCTCTGATTGGCCCATAGAGATGTGTCAGACAGAACATTCATCCAGTCACACTCGGAGTTTTTTCAAAGGCTCTGCCCTTTCCAAGTTGCTTAGTATTGAAGGTTTTCCAGATGGATGTTTGAAACAAATCCATCTGGCTTGTCAGGTTACATAAGATGAGGAACCTAAGAATATTTGCATATTAAATCGCAATTACAGTAATTTTGCAAATCGTTCAGCCCTATGAGATAATTAACGCAGCACACCACACACTAACAGATTAATTCACCAACAACTAGAGCTATGACTCTCTAATCTTGAAACCTGACAGTCAAATGTGACTTTAAACAAACTTAATGTGGCTGGCTGTTAGCTGCTACATCTGTTGTGGCAGTGATCCCAGTCCAGCTCCTTTCCTTGTCAGTCAGATCATGGTTTGTTTTACAGGACACACTGTAGTAGCACTGTGTTGCCACTGATCAACAAGTTGCTCCTCCATTTATGACATCCATTGACTTTAAGTGCCGTGTTTACTACTGCTGCCATGGCTGTGTTTCCTTCTTCTCTACCTCGGAGTAAAGGTATATGTTTGGACTGTACAGATTCAGTGTAGGTCTTTAGATGGGGGGCAGATTGCACCGAACAAATACATAGCTAGACTGTTCCCAGCTAAAACGTCTCCTGTTTGGGAACACTTTGTTTCACAGTGAAATACAATGGTGGACAAAGATGAGGACAAGACAGAGGCAGTGCAGACTTCTTCAGTGGGTGTGACGCTGACAGCATGTTCATCGTATCAATTAAAGGATTAAAAATGGCACCATCTTCCACCCTCTTCTGCTGCTCAGATCGGCTGTGAAAAGAGCTCCCAATCTTTGTAGTCGGTCTGATTGGTTAAAAATTATCCAGTGGCTATCAATTTATTAATGAAAATAAATAACCCAATTCCTACTATTTTGCATGATTTATTAAAGAACTTTTTGGTGGGAGGATGTATCATTATTCTTAAATTTAAACTTATTTATTTAACACATTTTATCTCTTATAAATTTAAGAAAAATCAGTAGGCCTGGGTGCCAAAACTGTTGATTCTTTGTACAAGGGTTGTTTTTAAGTTCCCTATTACCGGGAAAAATAAAAATCTGTGGTTCATTTCTTTTTTCAGTCATACCAAAACATACCAAACTGTGACTTCAAAAACAAGTTACTTGCCAAAAATTTTACACCCCTAGTTTCACATAATGATCCATGGAATGGGAGCATGTGACTTGGCCCTTAAAATAAGTGATGTTACCATTTAGAGTATTTGAGTTTCTCCTTTCTTTTATAAAATTATTGTGATAGAATCTGTTGTTTTGGCTTCTGTAAGATGGGAAGATAAAATAGGATGTGACTGTTTTTTTTAACCCAGAAAGGGATAAGCCAGGAGCATGGCAGGGGAACAGCAATTTGTTTGTAAAGATTTGTTAGTTAACTGAAAACTGAGTGTATTTTGGAATTGGACATTTGATTTTTTTTTTTTTTTTATCCTGAGTAAAATTCACCATCCGTGTGACACAGTGGCTGCTTTGATATTAGACTTTGTGTTTGTTAATTGACGAGAGCAAATTACTGTTACAGATGAATATGCAGAAATAACCACATCTTTTGCATAAATCAAACAAAATGTTAGAAATTAAGACTTTCTCCATGTTGTTGCGCTTTTTTTCTTTAGCAGCACTCGCTTTGTTTTGATCAGCCATCACTGAGCTAAAATGCAAGTATGTTTTTGTCTGTCAAAACGTTGGTACTTTTAAATGTTCAAATAACGGATATCTAGTTTCATTCAAAGCACAGTAGGGCTGGGCAATTAATCAAAAATTAGATTAAAGCAATAGGGCCTGCTGCAGTTGTCCAATCGCAGAAGATGCAATATTCCTTTAACCTGAAATTTGTGTCAAATAGCATTTTAAAAGTTTTTTTGCAGCAGCAGAGATGTTATGCATTACAGATCATGCAATCATCCACAGGCAGTTTTTTTTTTAGAATAGTCTAAAAAATTCCTACTTTTTTGAACATTTTTCTTACTAAATATGAAAATGACATAAAAATTGTAACTCCCTTCAATACATCAATTCCTATACAAATTGCCATACAAGTCAAAATCATAGTCTAGTTTTATCTAAAGTTGTGTTGGTTATTATATAGAATAATTTATTGCTTGTGTTTGTTGGAAAAAACATTATGTAAGGAACTTAAGAAATAAATGCATACTAAATCGCAATTGCAATACTGGGGGGAAAAAAATTGCAGTTAGATTATTTTCCCAAATTGTTCAGCCCTAAGCACAGGGTGTCAAAAAATTCCTTGAGTATCAACCACTTTGGCAATCTTAGTTATGTAATTAAAATAACTAACTTTGAAGCAAGGTGACTCAAGAAGGACGCAGAAAATTCTCAGCAAATCAGTTTTACTTTCCTTCAGCTAGCATTGTAGCATGTATAGACCACGTTTACACCATCGTCACGTGACAGGGTCTTTTTAGTCATAATCCCAGTCATCACACTATATGTGACAGACTTAAAATAACAAAAGCAGCCAGTATCTTCATCCGAAACCTTTGTATGAAATTACTGAAAAAAGTCAGCTGCTCTAGCTGCTGTTGTTACTGTATGCTGTTTGAAGCGAGGTGCCTGGACCTTCAGTGTCCAGAACCCCTCTGAGTCTTTACCATGGACCTCCATGTGTTTGAGTCATTGTTAATTCTTCTTTAGAAAGTCAGAGTCATGAAACCATCAGCCAATGAACTCTGATTTTTTCCTCTAATTGCTTCTCCTGCTCTCTCTCATCAACTCCCCAGCTTACTTGTTGACCTCCCTCCTCTCACTCTCACCTTTTTAATTAGTGTTGAAGCAGACGACGCTAATTTGTTTCAACTGAAGATGTTCACCCTTTGTCTTCATGTTGTTACAAGAAGCCCTCATTACTTCCTACTTATGAAAAAAGGAGTGAGGAAATTAGTGTTGAAGCTGCGTATATTTGACAAATCAGTAACTCTTAAACCTTTTTGCTCTACCTGGATTCTCCCTCCCTAACAGATATTTCTCTTATAAGATCTGTAAAATTAAAACAAATTTGACCCTTGATCAGGATTTTAGCTCCTCACAATGAATCAAAATGATAGATTATAACATTGATGATAAACATGTAACACCCCTACAAAACTGCTTGCATATTTAATCACTTCTTAAAGTAACAGGAAGTGGCTGGAAGGATTTTCTGCTTCATTTTGTAGTCACTCCCTGCAGCTCCAACCTATTTTTGTTAAATTTTTACATATACACGTGGACAAAATTGTTGATACCCCTCTGTTAATGAAAGAAAAACCCACAGTGGGCACAGAAATAACTTGAATCTGAAGTGATAATAAATAAAAATTCAGTTGAAATCAGACATTGCTTTTGAACTGTGGTTCAACAGAATTGTTTTAAAAAGCAAACTCATGAAACAGGCCTGGACAAAAACGATGGTACCCCTAGAAAAGATTGAAAATAATGTGACCATAGGGACATGTTCAACCAAGTTGTGTCCTCTAATTAGCATCACAGGTGTCCACAAACTTGTAATCAGTCAGTCGGCCTATTTAAAGGGTGACAAGTAGTCACTGTGCTGTTTGGTGACATGGTGTGTACCACACTAAACATGGACCAGAGGAAGCGAAGTAGAGAGTTGTCTCAGGAGATTAGAAAGAAAATTATAGACAAGCATGTTAAAGGTAAAGGCTATAAGACCATCTCCAAGCAGCTTGATGTTCCTGTGACTACAGTTGCACATATTATTAAGAAATTTAAGATCCACAGGACTGTAGCCAACCTCCCTGGACGTGGCCGCAGGAGGAAAATTGATTTCAAATCGAAGAGATGGATAATACGAATGGTAACAGAAGAGCCCA
Source organism: Cheilinus undulatus (assembly GCF_018320785.1). Lineage (NCBI taxonomy): Eukaryota > Metazoa > Chordata > Actinopteri > Labriformes > Labridae > Cheilinus > Cheilinus undulatus. The sequence goes on from NC_054868.1 coordinate 3,027,091, forward strand.
GAACAACCTCCAAAGACATTAAAGGTGAACTCCAAGGTCAAGGTACATCAGTGTCAGATCGCACCATCCGTCGTCGTTTGAGCCAAAGTGGACTTCATGGGAGACGACCAAGGAGGACACCACTGTTGAAAACAAATCATAAAAAAGCAAGACTGGAATTTGCCAAACTGCATGTTGTCAAGCCACAAAGCTTCTGGGAGAATGTCCTATGGACAGACGAGACAAAACTGGAACTTTTTGGCAAGGCACATCAGCTCTATGTTCACAGATACAAAAATGAAGCATACCAAGAAAAGAACACTGTCCCTACTGTGAAACATGGAGGAGGCTCTGTTATGTTCTGGGGCTGCTTTGCTGCATCTGGCACAGGGTGTCTTGAATCTGTGCAGGGTACAATGGAATTTCAAGACTATGAAGGTATTCTAGAGAGAAATGTGCAGCCCAGTGTCAGAAAGCTTGGTCTCAGTCGCGGGTCATGGGTCTTGCAACAGGATAATGACCCAAAACACACAGCTAAAAACACCCAAGAATGGCAAAGAGCAAAACATTGGACTATTCTGAAGTGGCCTTCTATGAGCCCTGATCTAAATCCTATTGAACATCTGTGGAAAGAGCTGAAACATGGCGTCTGGAGAAGGCACCCTTCAAACCTGAGACAACTGGAGCAGTTTGCTCATGAGGAGTGGGCCAAAATACCTGCTGAGAGGAGCAGAAGTCTCATTGAAAGTTACAGAAATGGTTTAATTGCAGTGACTGCCTCAAAAGGTTGTGCAACAAAATATTAAGTTAAGGGTACCATCATTTTTGCCCAGGCCTGTTTCATGAGTTTGTTTTTTAAAATAATTCTGTTGAACCACAGTTCAAAAGCAATGTCTGATTTTCATTGGTTAATTTTCATTAAATTTTTATTTATTATCACTCTTGTCAGATTCAAGTTATTTCTGTGACCATTGTGGGTTTTTCTTTCATTAACAGAGGGGTACCAACAATTTTGTCCACATGTGTATTGGGTCTGGTAATGCATATTTTATTTTTGTCTATATTCGTTATGCCATTATCTCCAAACTCAATTTAGCTGATACCAATACAGATGTATTAGGGTTTTATTGATAAAGAACAACAAGTCTCTCCCATGCCAGAATGAAACTGTTCCTCCTATGGTGACCATCCGCTTGTCTTTAAAAAAAAACGTAAAACAAGACCAACAACATTTAATCTAATAGAAACATTTTATTGAATCATTTCAAGCCCACAGTCTCAGTGAAACGCTCTTTCTAAACTGTAAAGCAGCTGCCTTTGCCTGCTGTAGTGAATTGCTACAACCATGCTGCTATAATGCCTTTTAAACCTTAATATGAAAAAACAACAGTGATCTGATAACATTGATAGCCCCTTATAAAACAGCATGGCTAACATTAGCTACAGTCTGCAAAGGCCACACCTTTTACCCACTACTGCTATCTGAATGGTAAATAGTTGTCAATTTAAACTGTTTACTGCTTTCTTTCTAAACTTAACTGTGATTTAATCAGATTTTAAACTATTTGCCTTAGAATGATACAAGACTACACTAAAAGATGTTTTATTAGTCACATATAGAAATTTAGTAATGGAAAACTGAGAGAAAATGCACTTTAACTCATATTTAGGTGTTACAACCCCCATTCTCTTACTGAGAGAAGTCTGTCATGGCATACTCAATTATAGGCCAATATTTAGGCATGGGTACCAAATTCAGTACTATTATAGGTACCAATTCCATCTGTACTTCCGAGTACTGTTTCACGTAAAATCAAACAGTACCATGTTTTGGTACCTAAATGCATCCTTGTGACTGCAACAGAGTGGAGGAGTAGTCAATTTTCCATGCCGGATGCAAACGCAGCATTGCACGCACGTGAGTAATGACGTCGGTAGCAGCAAACCAAATCATCAAAACAAGCATGGCTGATCGGAAGCAGTGGAAGGTAGCGCTCCACTTTTCAAAATACGCTGCAGGTTACCCTGCAGTAGTAGTGACATGGAGTTCAGGGTTTACTACAGCAAAATGTCTAATCTCTGAAGCAGTGTGATGATTGATGATTCAGATCAGCTTCCGCTGTTTCCTGCCCCCCCCCCCCATAAGCCATGGAATTATAGTAGATAAAGGGATACGTTTGTTTGCTCGGTCACCTAACAGACACTAAATTACGCACGGTGCAGACTGCCCAGTGTGACTGCGTCCTAAAAGTTGCTCTCTACCTCTCCAACTTGGCACAGCTGGTGCCGTATGAAGCGCTCTGTCAGGATGGATGGACCCAGAGTGATTTCTGAAGGAATGACAGAGCCACAGGCTTGTCCTCTCTGCTTATTTTCACCGCAGGATGAAACAATTTACCACTTTCTGTTAACTTTTTGCAGTAAATACAAATATAACGTAACAGACCCAGTGTGTGACAGTCATGCTTCTGCATGGACGGTCACATGATCGATTGATGAGTGAGGAGCAGACTCTGCTTTTACCAGGGAAAGATGACATCTTAGTTTTGTTGGTAAAAGAACTGCATGAGGAAAGAAGATGTGCAGTACACATAGTTCATGGTAGAAGTAGTTTGTTTTCTTTCATTGAATACTTTAATTGGTAAAATACCTTTATTTATTTATTTCTTTAGATATTTTGACTCCATACTCCATTGTTCATTTGTTTTAAAACTATTCTCCCTCCATGGACCCCAACACACATTTTTCCAAGAGGGTAAATTAGAGGAAAAGGAGGTAGTGGGGCTGGGGTTTAATTTGTGCAGTATAAAGAAAAACCACTGGGTAGCGATAGTAGTTCAGGATTTCCATGTTGGGGTAATTTTCTTAAAACACTTGTGATGTTACTTTACAAATGGTGTATGATGTTGTTTTGATAGATTTGATAGTGCTTTGATATTGAAAATTCAGAAGTTTTGAGGTTATATAACATTTATTATTGCATATTATTCACACTCAAAAGTGCTGAAAATGGGCACCGTTTTGTACCGGTATCGGTTCACAGGTACTGGGAATCGGTACTATTCCGGTTCAGATGTAAAAGGTACCCGTCCCTACACATTTTATGCAAATACATTTTCAGACTAACAAAAATATGTGCCCCTGGCCTGTCCACAATCTCCCCCCCTCTCCACCTTTCAGAAAACGTGTGCTGAAATAAGCTCTTCACTTCTCAGATTTTCCCCTCATGATGTCATGTGGAGAGTCAGTACAACCCCCAGGTTCGGTTGGCCCTCCCCTTTGCAGCTGAGAGGAGGATCAGGAGAACCACATCCATTAAGCCACATCTATTTCCTGAGAGGGGCATGGCCATGGGTGGAGTCAGACAGCTCATTAACATTTATAGCCACAGAAAAAGCTCCTTCTGAATAGGGCTGAAGCAACAAACTTCACAGTCATGTTTTGGGGACCTCTGAGACCAATTTAAACTTGTCTTTAAGGGGTAAAATATGTGACCTTTAATGTCTGAGTTTGAGACCACAGAAGGATGATTTTGTAAGTCTCTCTTTGTTCTATGTCTCCTGACATGGTCATTCACAATAAAAGCACTCAGCCAAAATAGCAGCTAAAGACTTACTGTGAAGAACTTGCCAGAAATTGTGTGTTTATTATTGATTCAGCTTGGCTTTAGAGGTGATGCAAGTGATTGTACAGAACAACCGTGTTTACAGCTGCTTCTCAAATCTCATTTAACACCACGGCCTGCTTCGTCATGGATTTTAAACATGGGATGCCTCAGTCAAAACTCACTTTAATCACATTTTAAGCTGTCAGGATGGTCAGCTCAGAGCTTGAGTTAAAGTCTAAGCTAGAATGAGCACTCTTGCTTTTTGTGGCTGTTGGAGAGGGAGAGAACACAAGTTTAACTAATTGTTGTTCTGCATGGCAATCACATCTGCTGCCACCCGCTCCTCCTGGCTCTGACACGAGGACAAGCGGGTTACAGTGGATATACTTAGCAACAAATAAAAATGTGGCAGTCAGGTTTCAGCTCCTGAGTCCCAGTTCCTGAGTTCTTGGTCCTTCTGGAAATTTGCACTAGAAAAGCCCTCAAACATTTGTCCTCCAGTGTGTAAGCCACAGACTCTGTTAACACGAATAAGGAAGTCCAAGTTTCCATCATAATTGTTATCAGCACCGGTGATTGTTGGGGCTTGTTTTAGTTTCAGCAACAACGGCCCAGAACACAAGTGTTGGTGAGCTGTTAAAGCATGAGAAATCTTAGGATTATTTGTACATATAAGGCATCTTTTGGTCTGACTATGAATGTGCCTACAGTGTGAGCTCTTTCACCAACTCTTCCTTTTTCTCTTCACGTCCTAGGTGCAGCGCCCTGACCAACTATCAGACTGCATCCACCGTTTTTAAACCCATGACAGCCATCTTTTTTTTCATCCATGAAATTAAGCTTTTCCAAGTAAAAAGGAAAACAATCTCTGGTCTGAATTCAGTAAGGACCTAAAAAATACTCTGGATAAAAATGGCCCTGAGAGTCTCCATGGTCAGCACATAAAGGGCGTGCTTTTTCACATATTTGCTGAGGTTATTTTTGCTCTGGAGAGTCTGAATCCTCTGAGGAATTGTTGTGTGAGGGCGTTATCCAAGCCTCAGTGCTCTCCGCTGGGGAAGGAAGCCGAGGGAAGGCCCTGGAGAAAACGGCCTATTGCTGGAAGGCCAAGAGTTACATAACCAACCGTCCACTAAGCGGAGGAAACTGAGATGTTACATCGCTGGGTGATAAATTAGATATGATTATTATCTATTCGCTCTTTCTGTAGCTCTTCTTCAAACCGTACATGGATACTGATGGATGCTTTGCTGGGTTATCCCTCACATGCTTTGGAAAGATCCCCTCTATCACTTCCTGCTTTTTGTTTTCCAATCACATCCTGGGTGCAGCAGGCAGGTGAGCTGGTCTGAATCAGCCGCCGCCGGGGTTTAGGGATGCCCCGGCACAGGAAAACCAGGCTGCTCCACTGGCCCGCTAACAGACTCCTGATTCTAATACGAGTCCTGGACTGAAAGCAGATCATCTCCTCCTCTGACGGAGAGCAGGAAGGACAGGGTGTTGTTTTTTTTTTTTTGTTTGTTTTGTTTTGTTTTGTTTTAGTTTTAGTTTTTTTAATTTGCAAGACATTTCCTTTACACACTGTTGATCCTTGGATGAGTTTAAATCCCCAAACATTTCACAGCATCTTCATCTACAGTTCTTTTTGCTTTGGATTAGGAGAGTCGAAGAGGTGGAAAAACAGAAAGCTTAATCAGATAATCTTTTTGGGCTTCATTTAATTTCACTGCAGTCGTTTTTAACTGGTCTACCTCTGCCAACTCTTGTACCTCAGTTAACTCCTAACTTTTGACTTAAACTGGATCAGTTAAAATCAGGCACACGATTGATCATTTAATCTTTGTCAGACTCTTATGACTAAATCATTTATAATCTAAATTAGTGTCTTTTACAGTGGATTCCTTATGCTTTTTTACGTTAAATGTCAATCTTGATTTTTTTTTAATTGTACTACTATGATTTTTATTTCACGGAGCCTTGCTTCACAAGGCTGCACATGAAACACAAGTTTCCTTTTTAGAACCACCATATTTGTCAGTTTTGTATGTTCTCTTTTGCTTGTAACTGATCGTATTATTGGGTAGGCAAGAATCAAATCAGCAGTCTGCATTTATCTGTAATTCTTGAAGAGATTGCCCAGACGCCTCTTCCTTCTTTACATCAGTGGCTTATTTGTTCATCCCGCCTTCCCACCTGTTTTTTTCTGGCTGACAGAAAAACCACGGCCTTTGCATCAGAGCGACCTGTAAAGCTTCTTTAAATCTGAACACACACCCACAGGGTTGATCAGGATTGACCTGAGAACTGAAGAGAACAAGCTTCACCTCCCATCCAAGTGATGCACAGGAATGTGTTCCTACTTTTTACATAAAGAATCATCAACAATTATTTTTTCTGCACCATCATTTTTACCATCAAACCACTTAAAAGACCTAAAGATACATTAAACTCTGAATGAAATATCCCTTGGATTAGCTGACATACTCACTGCCACTGACAGGAAGTGATGCCAGGTGGCAGCAGTAAGAGTGGTGGGCGGGGTCCATCCTCCTCGCCCCTCCCCCACACTGCTGTCCCACCCAGTAGACCTCTGCGACCCTCCCGCTACGTTCCAGTGTCGGCAGCAACTTTCTTCCTGGTTGGCTCCACCACGCTTTTCTTCTGCTTCACGTAAGTAATACTGTATGGATATTTTAAAAAGCTGTAACGATAGTTTATCAATTAATGGTTTACTTAGTTTTTGTGGTAGTTCTATGATGCAATTTCAACCTCCGGCTTCTGCTACATTCAAAGCAGATGTGTGGACTTATTTTGGCTTCCAAAGCATTAAAGACAGTGCAGGTTTAGACAAGAGTCAAGTTGATCGCAAGATATGCCACGCAAAAGTAAAATACTCAGACAACATGATGAATGTGCACGCTCACAGCTAGTCATCGTAGCGATAGCATCACAGCTAACAGCTAAAATGCTGCCTGTCAACAGACTCTGAAATGAGCCTGTTTAAGCTAGCGCTGGTCCCTACTCATACAACCAAAATTCCAAACTCAATACTTTATTTGTACAGACCTTCACCGTCTCAGTGTGGTTAAAAATGATGGCTTCTATAATATGATAAAAACACTGTAGCCAGTTCATGCCCTCCCCACAACACAGTCCACCAGTCCTTAAAGCTGGATGTGAGGACCAGTTTGTCTCAGTCTCCTTCCACAAACACCTTGACTTTAAGTAAGTATATGTACAAACTAGGGCTGGGCAGTTATGACAAAAATCAAAACACGATAAACTGAACTTTTTACCACATCGATTACGATTAATGAATGTAGGAGCCAAACGTGTAAGTTTTGGAGATGCCTTTGGGTGTAGGTGGGTTTGGTTTACGCATGGATTAATGGGTGTGGTTTTAGGTGGCACAGCGGTGATCAGTTAATTTACTTCACCTGTGCACCTGTGGTGTGCTTCTGTTGGAAGTTGGAGTGGGGTGAGCACAGGGAGGACATTTTCTGTTGACTGCATGTTCTAGGTTAGAATTTGACCTATTATCAGATTTTTGTTCAGTAAAGTTGTTCAATGGTAAGATGCAGCGCTATGTAAATAAACTGGGTTTGGTGTGATAAAGTAGCGAGTGCGCATCATCACTTTGACTCCCGTGTTTAGCCTGCAGCGGCTTTAATTTTGGATGTATCGGCCGCTATAATGAATGATTGTTCCACCCAAGGTGATAATAGTTTTGGATTTTTTATTAGTTTTTATTTTGATTTCATTTTAACTTTCTGTGTTCGATTTCAGTTTAGTTTTTATTAGTTCTGACTGCTGGTTTGTTAGTTTAGTTTAATTTTTATTTTGCAAAAATGCTTCATTTTAGTTTAGTTTTTATTCATTTTAGTTTTTTAAGAATCGGGCTAAGTGAGCATCATTCACTTCTAAAAACATATTTAAACAGTCAACTCTTTATTTATCATTTATTTATTTAATAATGATGTTTAAATACAACTCCAGACATTAAACTACCACTGTGTAAAGTCTTAACCAATCAGATCAGGTAATTTTACACTCCACAGACTTGGATGTAGGTGCCAGTCAGTATGGTTGTGTCAAAGACTAAAACTGAAGATGTTTTGTCTGTATTTTAGTTAGTTTTATAAGCGCACTATACAGTTTTAGTTATTTTCAATTTTTTGGTAAAACTTAGTTTTTATGTAGTTTCAGTTAACTAAAACTATTTTTGAGTTTTAGTTTTTTAGTTAGTTTCATATGACTAAAATTATTTTTGAATATTAGTTTTAGTTATTTAGTTAGTTTTAGTTAACTACAATGATTTTTGAATATTAGTTTTAGTTATTTAGTTAGTTTTAGTTACCTAAAATGATTTTTGAAATTTTAGTTTTAGTTATTTAGTTAGTTTCAGTTAACTATAACAACCTTAGTTCCACCCTAACCTCCTACTCAATTTGTTCTGAAAATACTTGGATGATTTTAAAACAAATAAATGAAAGGAACATGCACAGAATAACAATTTTTGGTTTATTTATTGAAACATGTTAAATCAAAACACACATGAAAATCTTTTTGTAAAAATTCAAATTTTCCAACTAAAGTAGAAAATTAACAACTTGTATTTCTTGCTAACAAAATAAATCATTTTTATACTGTTGTATTAAAAGTAGAAAATAATTTTGCTGCTTACATTGCACAGTCAGCTCCGTGCTTGAGTTTTAGTGGACTGGATGGGAATGAACACATGACTAGTACTTCTCTTCTCTTGGGTTTACAACAGACTACATGCCTCGCAACTCCTGGCTTCATCACCTCAGCTCTGCAAACATGCTGTCTAAAAAGAGGCTGATACAGACTGCATGATTTTTAAAACTGAAGGAGAGGGATTTATTTTGTCTAATTTTGGTTTTTCTGTTTTTTTTAAGATGAAGAATTTAACCACTGTGTGCAGCTGCACAGACTCTCATAGAGTTCAGCCCTGCCCGCACCTCTGACTAGTTTTACCACTTTATAACTATTCAAAAAAATATAGTTACTTTCACTTAGTGCAGTGTTTGGTTAAATCAGACAAGAATCAAAAATCCACTTAAAGTGGTCTAAACAGCTGACAGACCTGAGCAGTCAAAAAACAAACATGAATTCAAAAGACTGATTTCAAATAACCTCAGTTCCACTGAAAACAGCTTTAATAGTCAAAAACAAATCAATTTAAAAATGAATTTGAAATATTACATTCCCACTTAAAGTGGTATAATTAGCTCACAACAAAAACTGAACTCAAAAAATGAATTCAAAACATCCCAGCTCTACTTTCAAGTGGTGTCAACAGTTTGACTTGAATAGGCTCAGGATCAAATCGGAGAATTGGACTAAACTGGTCACATAGTCATACTGTCTAAAAAAGGATGGGCACAGTAATCCAGGTGGTTTTAAAGTTTGAGTTTGTGCAGAACTTTTGTAACAACACAACAAGAGAACAGGGGTTCAAACTGGACTGAGTTTTTCCACATATAAACAGACTTTTCAGGCCTTCAGCCTCCTGAGAGCCCCTGACAGAATGCCAAGTCAGTGGTGTTGTAGACTGTCATCACTAATCTAGCTGACACCTCGCTCTAGAGTGTGTATGTGTGAGAGATAAAGAAGAAATGTTGGTGAGTGCTGGGGTGTGTAAAGGGCCGCCTGTGGGGGAGAACATGTACGAGGTGAGAAAGTCAGATTGGCTGGTGTGTGTGCCTGTCAGTGTGCATATGTGAGAAAATGTAATCTGTGTGTGTGTGGTCAGCGTGGTGGGCAGTCAGCTCTGTGCTTCAGATTAGCGAGGAGAAAATAGGCCAACATCTGTCACCCTGACAAAAGCCCATCATCCACTCTCTGTTTGTTCTTGCTCGATGCAGCCTGTCATTTCTCTCTCACTCACTGAACATATAGAAACCTCCATGCTGGCCATAATGCAGAAGTGCAGTGTCATAATCCTCCTCTTAACTTTTCTTAATGGAGTAAACATATTGTCAGAAATAGTGAAATGGTATTGCAGTGCCAGCTGGGGGTTGTTATTAAGGATGTTCCCAGGCCGCTAATTCACTATTCAGCTTAACAACTAGTATGCTCAGAAAACCGTCAACCTTAACACAGGGTCATTGCATCAGTGGGTATGATGTAAGGCTGCTATGCCAGTTACAGTGTGGCTAAAGTTAGCAGCTAGCCTCCATTTCTCTTTGCAGATTAATATTGTGCTTGATGTGCTTACCCATCACTTCATCTGAGTCATTATATATAAGTATAACCCTTAACAGCCTACATTAGGGATGCACGATATTGGATTTTTGCCGATTGTGGATATTTACAGATTACGGATATTTAACTATGCTTTTTGGACAAGAAATTTCAGTCCTTTTGGACACACTTTAAGGTTTGAGGATGACCAAGGAAAGAAACCTTAGTCCTTAAAAAACAATTTAAAGTTTAAAGAATGAGGATGAATAAAGAAAAAGACCTCCACTGACGTAGGTCTATTGGTTCAGCCTAAAATTCAGTAATTTATTAGTATACATTAACAAAACTTAGAGTGGTATTTGATGAAATAAATGGGCAGCATATCGGATGTAAATATCAGCAGAAATGTTGACATCTGACACCAGGTTACATTTGTGAAATGCTTACCTCTTATGAGCCAGTCTTAGATCCTCGGGCGGGGGCTTCCTGGTCATTCCAAAGTCAAGGCTGAAATCTAAAGAAGACAGGGCATTCGCTGTCAGGGCCCCTTGACTTTGGAACGACCTGCCCGAGGAGATAAGGCTGGCAGATTTGGTACCATCTTTTAAATCACTCCTTAAAACTCACTTTTACAGACTTGCTTTTATGTGATGTCCCTTTTAACTATTTATCTACTTTATTTATTCACTTTTATTTACTCTTCTACTCCTATTCTTTTTATAATTTTACACCTTTTTTATCATCTTGTGTTTACTTACCTAAATTTTACTTACCTGTCCTTGTTTCTCTTAAATTTCTATCCTTAGTCTTATCTTTGTTTTATCCCCACTGATGTGATGTCGTCATCTTCATGTATTCATTTGGGTGTTTGTTTGAATATATGTATTCAACTCTCTCCTTCTCCCACATCCTACAATATCATTCGTGATATTGTCACAGGTTTCATATCATCTTTCACTGACTCCATTATATTTTAGATTTTATAATCTACTACTGTAACTACCATTCTAGAAATTCTTGTGTCATTTTCATTTTTGTTATTTTTCCTTTGAACTCACATCATGTCCTCCCCTTCTTGTTTGAATCTACAGAGCTCCTATTCTGCTCTGACCATGTTAATGTTTTTATATTTCCTTGAGTTTTTGCTCTTGCTGTGTGTAAAGGACTTTGTAAACAACTGCTTTTAAAAGTGCTCTATAAATAAGGTTGTCATTATCTGTCGATACTGATTTTTGCCTTTTTAAGCTAATATCTGCCGAAACCAGACCAATAATATTGTGCATCCCTAGTTCAAAACACCGCCACCGCAATGTATCTATGACACACTAAGCTTCTCATGTATGCGACAAAGTGCCTTAGGGTTAGCTCTGGCAGGAAAACAGCAGCATTAAAGGAAACTACAGCAGCTACTAGTGGTTGGAGGCTTCATTACAGTTTCAAAAGAGCATTTGGCCTGGATTTCAGGCCCATGTTTAAAAAAAACAGATCATTATTAGTTTTACTGGCCAGTTAATCTTGCACCAGCTAATTTGATGTCCAATTTTAGCCTTTTAACAGGCTAACAGCACACATTCCTAGTTGTTATGATGCCAGACGTATATAACTGGAAGTTAAACTGTATCCACAGAAACAAAAGCTAAAGTTCTACATTATGACAGTATCAAATTTTTAGTACCTTCACTGAATTATCCTGCAGTTCAGTCTTACTGCCACGTGGTTGAAAACCGTTTTATACTATAAGCCGTTCTGGCCAAGCTCCTGCCAGCAGTCTGAGCCCACACCGGTACATACATTTCATTCAGTCCTTTCAGAAAATGCTTCTTTTGCTAAATCAAAAAGAGAGGGCATGTTGTGTTTATTATGTTGTTGCAGTGTTGTTCACACACTTCACCAGTAAATTGATTTACATCAGATAATCAAATCAAGTTTTGCCTCTTTATGCCTCCATGTTGTCGATAGCTGGGGCTAGACGCATTGTTTCAGAATGTGAATGAGAGCTGAACAATTTTGAAAAAATAATTGTGGCTATTTTGACTCTTACTGCAAGTTTGATATGAATTATTGTGTTGACGGGAGTGATCGTTTTCATACCATTCTCAATGTAATTAAGAAAAACATACAAAACTGCTACCAACAATGCCCATGTCAGACTATTTCAACAAGAAATATTTACCAATTAACAGATGGTTGCTTATTTATCTGCTGTTCATCACTTTGATTAAAGCCAACCTGAAAATACGACTCAGGTTTGCTCCATGTCTAGTACCATACCCAGTATCATTATGTCTTCATGTTTCAGGTGTCCGTGGCTTTCAGAGCGTTTCTCCGTTGCTGTACCAATCTATAATGGAGTCATCTTCCTGTTTGTGCTGGCTAACTTCTGTATGGCCACATTCATGGACCCTGGCATCTTCCCCAGAGGTGAGTGTGTGTAGTGGTGGTGTAAACCGTTATCAATACCGTCACCGATTTTTGCAACACAGTCATCATCGGTTTAATGCATGCTTTGTGTTGTGGTGCCCATGCGAGGCTTGACCGCTGCCAACATTAGCAAAGTGACAGTGAACAGCTCAGTCTGAGTCCATTCAGCAGCATGTTTTGCTCTTGTATAACGAGCAGCTGAATGTCATTCACTCATGCCATTATACCTGACGTGCAGTACAGTAGACGGGTAAAACCTGGGGTTCTCCTCTGTAGTTTTGATGCCCAACATTGCAGCTGTGCTCGCTTCCAGAGTGCATCTGTGGGTCTGACAGGGGCTTTAATACAAGTGTGTTTAAACTCATGTCTCATGTATTGTAAGTCCATGTTGAGTCCCATAAGCAGGCTTGAGTATGAAACGAAGTCAGAGATGCAGCTGTAAACGCTGCAGCTGCTTAAAGTCGCCGGTACTGCTGTTGAAGCAAAGTTAAGTTTATGATAAACATAATTATTTCTGTCAATTTCTTAACAGAAAGTACGAGTGCTTTTATCGTGAACGCTCCCAGGACATATGTTACCGTCAGTATCAGTTTGACACACCTCAGCATTACAGAAATAAAACTTAAAACCTCAGGAGCAGTAACAAAGAAGTGAATACAGAGAGAGAGAGACTTAGTAGATTATTGTTGTGTGAGCTTCTGCTTGGACATATGTCCAGAATGCCATCACAGGTTTGTTTAGGGGGAGGAGGGGGTTTGTAGCATCTGAACATGCATTTAAATTTTTAATCCGTTTAAATTTTTTAATACCACGATAAAATACATTTACCAAGAAGGGCAGGAATATGGTGATATGATATTTAGGCCATATTGCCTGGGCATAAGTGCATGCATGGACTGTTTTCCAAGCGGAATGAATGTGATAGAACATTTGTCCTGTCACCTCCAAGACCTCTTCTTTAAGGCTCTGCCCTTCAGACACCATCTATTGAGTGTTACCCAGATGAATGTGAAATATGTCACATGCCATGAAGATGTGAAACAGTCTTTTATGTATGTCAGGGTAGGTCTTAGGGAGGTGTCTTAGCGTTTTTAGATACAAGCAGGGAGGGTTCAAAGGAAAACAGTTGGGAACCACTGATTTGTGGCGCGACTCGGCTCTACTTTGTTTGACTCAGCTCGGCAGCTCATGGGATTTGCTTCTCCATCACAACCGAGCTACTCGTTTGAGGGCACATCTAGAGCCTTTGACGTGGTGGTTTGAGCCTTCCTTGATCTCTCGGTCAGATCTGACTGACTTTACATCATTTTAAAACAAAAATCAAACTGTAGACCAACAGCCTGCATGCCCACCCCCTCACGATCAATAAATAAAACAATAATTCATACTTATCATCACAAGGAGAGAATTTTCTTGCAAATAAGTTAAAGAACAGTCTTCTCACGATTGATTTTGTGGGTCTCTAGATAGCAGAAAATGAATATATTCTTATTTTGGATTGGGCAGTGAGAACAGCATGCTTTACTAGCTAAAGGCTTTTAACTTCTCCAGCTTTTTCTTTTTTTTTTTTTTAAGGCTAGAATTTATTTCTCTATCAGAAGGGGAAAGGGTCAAACTTTTGTTCCTAATAGGTGCAGAAAAAGTTGTAATCCTGGATCTGTGCTTGGTCCTTCCTGATTTCACTCGTCAGTGTGAGAAGCCATGCTTAACTATTGGACCGTAGTATGAACACAGATGTCTTGTGTTTTGGTCTTGTATCATTAATGTTTAAGTCATACAGTGAATGCTGACATCAGACCACCACTGTGACAGAGTCATAGACAGCTGGAGCAGTGGCAGGGATGAAACGTGTCTCCCTGTTAGCTAAAAAACTATAATGGAGGGGGGGGGTATCAGTAGCAGAAGGAGCAAATCGCACCCTGCAAACCTCTTTGACATCAGCACAGCGCACTTTGAGGTAGGACTAGCTCTCTTTGGCCTGCTCATGAGCAGCGCAGCTTGGCTCAGCCAAACTGGTGATAGGAAAGCAACTCAGCACGGCTTGGTTTGGCTCGGCGCGGCCAAAAGTCAAAGTGGAAAAGCCCAATTAGTGATCTGATCGAGAGCATCCTAAATTGTAGTAGCCTAAAAAGATGAACAACTGACCTGACACCCAAGTTAGAAGGGTGTTTGTAGAAGTAGTAGTATTAGTAGTAAGAGTAGTTGTTGATGCAAAAGCAGTAAAGAATTACAGTCTTCTTTGGTTTGATTAAGAATGACTACTGTTGCTTGTCGATTAGTTTAGCTGTAGCTGATGAATAATTGGAGAACACATGGTAAAGGAACTCCTTGTCAACATTTATTTTGAACAATTAACCTGTAAGAATAGCTGCAGGATTTAATTCCAAGACAAATATCACAGAGGGGACAATTCCAATGAGCATCAGATTACATCACGTATCGTGTCATATCCTATGCTGGCCATTGATGTTATTAGATTTTGCCCTATTCATTAGTTTTCCACAGTGAAGTGAATTATGAACAAATAATGGAAATATGATTTCGAGGACAGGACTTTAGTTTTTTTTACTGTTAGGTTCAATCACAGTCACTTCTTTACATTTAAAATCTAAAAAACCAACTCATCTGTAGACCAATAACTTCTGTTTTCTATGAGGTAAAATTCATGTCTTTATGGGTCTGACATTTTTTAAATAGAGTGATGTAACAGCTGTTTGTGGTTAAAAAATCATCTTTCTCTTTAACAAAAAGCTCTATATATTACTAAGAGGAACAACCTGAGCCTTTTAGAGGACACACTTAAATCAGCGAACTTCATGGCCCGTTTGATGGCTGCAGGCTGAAGGATTTTACTTGAGCAAAACTTTATTATTTTGCTGTTAGTTGTTTGAACTATAGACTACATTAAAATACTGCCAAGGTTAAAAAAGTCCCTTGTGGTTTATTTAGATATGGAACATGTAATCAGCCGAGGTAGAAAAAATCTGGTTGAAGATTTAATGAAGACTGATGTTTGTGTATGAGATGTTGGGGCTATAATTATCCCTGGTTTGTTTGTGCGTGATCATGTTTATTTATTGCCTTTACGCCTTTGCAGCGGAGGAGGACGAGGACAAGGAGGACGATTTCCGTGCTCCGCTCTATAAGACGGTGGAGATCAGAGGGATCCAGGTCAGGATGAAGTGGTGCTCAACGTGCCGCTTCTACAGACCGCCACGGTGCTCTCACTGCTCAGTCTGTGACAACTGTGTGGAGGTGAGCTCACACTTGGATAATTTAATTGAACAGAAAACAATTTATGTGCTCAAAGTCTCATTAGAGCTGCACCCTACATACAAACTAAGGCTGGCTTCAAATTAGGAAACCCTGGCCCAGATCCGAGTATGCTTGACCCCATAATCCAGTTCATTTGGTTGATGTGAACGTAAGCGTACTGTACTCTCACACCATGCTGAGGTCTGCTTGGAGACTCAATCTCAGGCATAATTCATGTGGATTTGGGCTTGGTAGGTGGGAGATGTGAACACATCCGTGCCCGAGTACAGATTATTTGTTAATGAGTAGGGTTGTAGATGCAATTCTAAACTTCGCTTAAAAACCATTATATTAACGGGCAACATGAGCAGCTCTGGACCTTTTCATTCTCAAGCTGATGCAGACAGTTCTCATGTTGAATCTGCTGCAGTAGTTTTCATGCACTGTTGTTTTTGAACCTTCATCCTGCAGGACTTTGACCATCACTGTCCGTGGGTGAACAACTGCATCGGCAGGAGGAATTACCGCTACTTCTTCCTCTTCCTCCTCTCTCTGACGGCTCACATCATGGCCGTGTTCGGCTTCGGCCTGCTCTTCATCCTTTACCATCGGCAGAACATCGACCGCTTGCACGCCATCGTCACGTATCCTTTAAGGAATTTTTCCAGGGTTTTTTCTGTGTATATAGTCAGATTATTATTTTTGTAATTAAAGGATATTTATATATATTTTTTTTTTTTAGGATTTTTTTTTTCCTGGTTCAAAATATATCAGAGAAGGTATCTCTCTTACTGTGTTTGCACCGATTACATACTGATCATTCAAATGTAATTCCAAGCAAAGAATTTCAGGAAATCCTGTTCAACTTTATAATAATGTAATGCACCGTGTTAAAAATAAAAGTCGGCACAGCTTTAAAGCTAAAGAGTTAATTTACCCCTTTCAAAACAACTATACCTGAAGTAAGCCTAGGTTTAGTGGGGTTTGGCGGTCCCTCCCTCTGAAATGCTTTGTGTCAAACACTTAATGTCTTGTATTCTGGCTTTGAATGATGAATAAAGAGCTTTTCACCCACAAGTTATAGAATTCGTAATATTTCAAAGAAGAGAGAGCTCCTGGCTTCAAGGTTTAGAGTTTGGGGGACATTTAAAACTGTATTGTTACTTTCAAAGCATTGGAAAAGATGGGAATGTCAGACTTTTTGTGATTTCTTGAAGCATCAGAAGTCTGAATCGTTCATGTTTAACTGGACTGCAGGTCAAGCTGGGGATTACTGAATTAAAAATACAAAAGTCCAATGGGTACTCTATCCCTAAACCCTTCAAAGTATTTTTGTTGGTGCTTTATATGTTATTTCTTATTTTTTTAAAGATTCCTTAACCCCCATGCTCTCAGGCTGGCTGTAATGTGCGTTGCAGGACTGTTTTTTATCCCTGTTGCTGGTCTGACTGGTTTCCACATCGTGCTGGTGGCCAGAGGAAGGACAACCAATGAACAGGTAAGAAAGTGAGAAATGCTGTTGTCAAGATTAAATAGTATTCAGGAGTATTCATGAGGAATGGTCATAGATACGATCAGGATAAAATGATTTTGATGGGAAACAAACAGGAGTTTAAAGAGGTAGTGAACACTTTAACATTTTATGTCAACTGTATCACTGAGGTACCTGATTCAACTATGATAAAACACATCAATGTTGGTGTTATGGCTGAAATTTGCACCAAACTGATAAAAATCTGGATTTTACAGCTTTTAATTAGCTCAAATGGACATCTGCCTTGAAAAATCTTTTCTGAAAAGGTGGGGCTTATGTGATGGTAGGTTACTACGTCACAAACTCTATATAAAAGGTAGAATGTTACTGCCTCTAACTGTCTTTACCATTCAGAGACCACTCCCATCCTCTCCCGCACCTACACTGCTTTGGCTCTGAGAGCTCTGGCTTTAGTAACGCTGCTGCTGGAGCCAACTGACCAAACGGGTAGTGCTCAGAACCACCATAGCCTGCTTAAGGGGACTCTGGAAGGGAAAACTCCTCCACCTCAAAAGATGGCTATGAGGCAGCATGCTGTGGGACTTTGTCTGTGTCTCTCTCTGACAAGGGGGCATCACTGTCACTCCCACCTCATCTGGAAAACCCCATCCTTTTCCCCTCCCTCCTCTCAGAACCAAACTGCTCACTTTCTGTGCATTTTAAATGTAAATGTAGAAGTTATAGGCGTTATTGACATTTTTTCATATCTTCCTTTCATTTTTTTTTTTTTTTTTCTATCTTACTGTTTGTTTTTTCTGCTTTTGTTCTCGTCTCTGCAGGTAACGGGTAAATTCAGAGGAGGTGTAAACCCATTCACTAATGGATGCTGGAAGAATGTCTCACACGTCCTCTGCAGCTCACAGGCACCCAGGTGATTCTGTTTTTACTTTTCTGCACCTGTAAACAGTCACTCTCACAGATAAAATCTGATATCACACAGGCTTCACCTCAATTCACTTCAACAAAAAATACATGAGTCCAGCAAAGACGATCATCCCAGAAGAGGACTGAATGCTGGGCTTCTGGTTGTTGACTCTGTCTTCTCACATAATGACAGAAACAAGACAAGGCTGAGCCTGATTTATTGGCTTCTCTCTAGCTAAAAACCCATTAACACTGCAGCTGTTTAAGTCTGATAGGTAACTCTCTGTCTCTGTGCTCTCTGCAGGTATCTGGGCAGAAAAAAATGTGTGCAGAGCGTTTGTGTACAGCCTCCTTTTCTGAGACCGCAGCTCACTGAAGCCCAGCTGGCTGCAAAGATCCTCGACAACGGCATCCAGGGAGACCTGCACCGGGTAAGCCCTGAAGTACAGAGCGTGCAGAGGGACAAATTAAAACAGTGTTGTCAATATAGCAGTTCTGCATCATCGTGATTGATTTAACATGAGTTTTACAGAGAAAGCATTGCTTGTTGGCAGACAGATGTTATGTAAGTGTGCTGTCCTCATGTAAATATGTGCCAGCTAAGTTTGCATAAAGGCAAGTCCAGATGGCTGCAGCAGGTTATAGGCTGTTTGATTTTTCAAAAACAGAAACCCTGTAAGGTCACATCAGAAAATACAAACCATGAACAAAGGACACAGAAACTCTAGACATGGTGCAGATGACTGATTGAAAGATAAGAATTAAATCCCAGTTAGTCAAGGATAGATCCTAAAACTGAAGAAAGAACAAGAAGAACAGATAAAAAGATCTGATGGAAAAATTAGTCATTATCACGGATGAGTCCAGTAAAACCACTTCTCCTTTGTTTGGACCGATTTGAGCACATGTCTGTAAATATTAGGACTTCCTGTAGACTACTATCCTGTAGTCCTGTAGACACTGGGACAAGGGGGATTGCTTGTTTATGTTTATTTTTGAGGTCATTTAAGCTGCCAGGTAGGTGCAGTCAGGACACTGTCACTGATTAGGATGATCAAGAGGTTATCTTTTATAAATGAAGGTGTAATTTCAGTTGAACAAGTTTTTCTTTGGTTAACCAGCCCTTCTTTTTGGGCACAGTTTGCCACACTAATGAGAAGGCCACTTTCACTGTCTGTGCACGCTAAAATCTGCAGACTGATTGGCTGTTGCGTAATTCTGATTGTGTTAGAGTCTTTGTATCACTTCATGCCACCATCTTTCAGACAACCTTATTATTTCTAACCTTTGTATCTCTGATTCTTTCCTGTTTTCTCTTGTTTTCAGTCAAAGTCGAGTCTGGAGATGATGGAGAGTCAGTCCTGTGATGCCGAGCCTCCACCTCCACCAAAACCCGAGCTGAGATACCCAGGAATCACCAGAGGAAACACAGAGGGTAAAAACTTTGTCTTTATAACTACAACAAGTCATTTGTATAGAAAGTTTGTCTGATATATTCCCCTTTGCCTCCTGCAGAATGCAGTCTGCTGAACAAAGCCCCACCTACCCCCACTATGTACAAGTATAGACCCACCTACAGCCCGGGAAAGAACCACACGGCTCTCACACACGCCTACGCTAACCAGGTAGCACGCATACATACATGCCACAGGAAGCACAGACAAGTGATGAACAAGGACAATAACACAGAACCATTAAAACTCATCTTTTTGTTTTTGTTTTGTTTTTTTCCTTTGATTTCCTGTCGGCCATCTTGGTTTGGTTTCTCAGTGGGTTTCTGTTGATCAGTCTCAGTAAGTGAAGGTTCTGGAAACATTTCGTATCCAAACTTTGTGTCTGTTCTTTGGTGTCTCTCTGGATGTGGGTAAAATACTGTTGAATAGGTTTATAACCGTTCAGCTGCTCCTGTAGGAAGTATGTTATCAGCCAATCACATGGCAGCAACCAAGGCATGTGCAACTGCACTGAAAAAGATCGGGTTTTAGATGGAAATAAGAATCGGACATGATGATTTTCAAATATCATAAAGCCATATTTTACTCACAATAGAACATAAACAACACATCAAATTTTGAAACTGGGATGTTTTTCCATTTCATGAAAATATTAGCTCATTTTGAATTTAAAAGCAGCCTTACGTCTCAAAAAAGTAGGGACAGGGCCATGTTTACCATTGTGTAGCATCCTTTCTTCTTTTAAGAACAGTCTGTAAACATCTGAGAAGTGATGAGACCAATTCCTGGAGTTTTGGGAAAGGAATGTTGCCTCATTCTTGTCTGATGTAAGACTCTAGCTGACGTGATGCTCTTAAAGTTTTCTATTCGTCAGAGATCTAGACTGAAGGACCTGGACTCTTCTACCGTGAAGCCAAGCATCCCAAGAATTTGAAATTTTGATTCATCTGACCACAGAACAGCTTTCCCATTTTGCCTCAGTCCACTTTAAATTAGCTTTGGCCCAGAGAAGCCTGCAACTTTTCTGAATCCTGTTAGAATATGGCTTCATCTTTGCATGGTCCAGCTTTAACTTGTATCAGTGAATGGCATGGAAAACTTTGGCCTTGTCCAGAGATATCTCCAGATTCTGTAAATCTTTTGATGATATCAGACTGTAGATGGTGGGTTATTCACAATATTCACAGTTTTACATTGATATTTTTCAGAAATTGTTCCAAAATTTTTACTCTGTGTTGCAGATTGTTGAACCTCTGCCCATCCTCACTTAAAAGACACTCTGCCTCTTTAAAATTAGTTGCAAAATGCTTCTACAGCTGTTTTTTTATTAGTACCACTTACTTCCCGCCTTTTGTTGCCCTGTCCCTATATTTTTCAGATGTAATTCTACAGCGGTAAAAAAGCACTTAATTAAAACAGTCTGTTGTTTGCCGTTGTCTGTGCTCGCATTGGAAGTCAGCAGCCAGCTTAATGCTGTGTTTATGTTCAGTTTGGGACGAATTTGCCCAGCTTCCAGCCACGGCGGGTTATTAAAAGTTATGAAACAGTGATTTGTAATGTTATCCCAGACTTCTGCCTCTCCTGCTCTGGCACAGAGACGAGCAGTAGGCTCTGAGACAACAGTGCACTGTAATCCAGCTCTGATCAAAACAACCCAACTTATGTTAATTATTGATGATATCAAAATGCACTGAATCTTTCTAAAAGATTGTTAAAATTCATTCACAGCAGTTCAGGACTGAAACGTGAAACAGAGGTTTATCTCGGTATTTGTACTCATATCCAGTTCATCTCCTCCCTCCTAACAGACCTGTGTTCTGCTCCTTACGCTACATTTCCATCCTTTCTTTTTAGCTGTTCCTCTTCTTTTACTTTGATTCCTCCTCCCCAATCAGAAAAATACCTCCTGTAGATTTATTCCCAACAAGTTATTCCCACGTAGATCCGAAATGTTAACGAAATCTTTTTATCGTTGTTTGTTGAGGTGCTCCGTAGCATTGTCCTATGAGTAGACTTCCTTCCGTATGTGATTTTTCTTTTTCATATTTATTTTTTTATTTTTCTGGGCAGCTCTAATGGGGACAAAACTTTTCCTGAGAGTTTAGATTGAGGTTGACTATGATCCTTCAAAATAAAGTGTCAGAATGTGAGACGAGTTAGAAATAAAGAGCAACTTATTTCTTTCTTTTTTATTTATGGGCTTTAGAGACAGAAAAATGAAGTGTATATGAAGTTTAATCTTTTTATAATGTGCACTAACAAAATAAAGTATCGTCAATGTTTGTATAAATAATGTAGTTTAAGATTTTAAGCCCTTGTTTAATCTATCGTGTTGGTTAAACAATAGAATGGTATATTGCTTTTTTTTGTTCAAAAATGCATAAGATGAGGACGTTGAATAAAAACAATCACACTTTAAATTGCAGTTGCAATGTTAGAGGAAAAAAATGCAGTCAGAGTATTTTCCCAGATGTTTCAGCCCGTGCGTGAAGTTGATCAGCCTGTGGCTCTGCTGGGGTGTTACCCACAAATTCCACTTGCTCTGTGTCTGCAGCGTTGCTTGTGTACCTTGATTTTGCTTCCACAATGAGCGCATTGGCCCACTGATTGTGTTCATGATGCAAGTAATGCCCAGCCTTGAGCAGCTGGAAAAGAGAGATCAAAAGATCAAGGGAGAATAAGGAGTTCATGTAGGAATTGCCAAATCATATGATAACTAGGGCTGAACCATTTGGAAAAATGATCTACTTGTGATTTTTTTTCCCCCCCAATATTGCAATTTCAGTTTGATATGCGATTATTTGTCAAGTTCCTCAATTCATGTGTTTTCTATTATACAACATCAATAAATAGGTATATTATAACCAACACAATATATTAAATTAAACAAGGGCTGATCAATTTTGAAAAAATAACTAATTGGGATGATTTTGACTCATATTTCAAATGGATATGAATTGTTGTATTACAGAGAGTGATTTTTTTGTCATTCATAAGAAGAAAGTACAAAATTTGAAGAAATTAGGATTTTTGTGGACTACTCAAAAAAATTGTACTTGAATAATTGCATGGTATGTTGTACCTAATGTTTCTACTGAAAAAAAAAACCCTGATATTTTGCCACAAATTTCAGGTTAAACAAATATTGTACCTCCTGTGATTTGAAAATTGCATCAGGCCATATTGCGATTTAATCTCATTTTTGATTACTTGCCCAGCCCAACTAGGATGCATTATATTATCAGTAATATATCGGTATCATCAGATAAGAACCTCAAGAGTTAAAAAAAAACAAAGTTAAAATGTCTTCTGATATTTACAGCCTATATGTCAGCTATACATACTGGCAATTGAACACATATATCTGCCTTTCATATCTGCAAAATGTACAGCTGTATACTCAGGTATCAGTGGTTGTCTGTAGTAATAGCCATAATAATGACTTTATTCATATAGCACCTTTAAAAACAGATGTGCTTTTACAAAGGCATGAACTCAATGGTTAATAGAATAATGAACCAAACACAGAAGGTCTTAAAGGCAAGCAATAAGTCAGAACAAACTGAGGTAGAAAGAGTCAACATAAATTAACACAATTTGAAGGAATGGAAATAACACAAACTATCTTGACAGGTCATTAAAATAATAGATAATGAAAATAGTTAGAAAATGTGAATATGATATGATACAATTATCAGAAAAAAAAACCCTGACACATAAAAAGAGGATTGAAAACAGTTAAAAAGAGATGGAGCAAGTAAGTGAAGTAAAAACAGAGGTGTAAAGACGGCAATAGCAAGAAAAGAAACAGACGGAGTAAGAGTAGCAGAATGAATTAGAGAGTGATGTAAATGAACAAATAATTAAAGGAGCTATCATATAAAAGCAAGTCTTTAAAAATAAGATTTAAGGAGTAGTTTAAAAGATGATCCTGAGTCTGAGGTTGATCCAAAGCTGAGGGGCCCCTGACAGCAAATGCCTGATCTCCTTTAGATTTTAGTCTCGACTTTGGAACAACCAGGAAGCCCCTGGCCCAAGATCTAAGGCTGCTAGATGGCCCTTATGGGATCAGTATCTCAAAAAGATAACCCAGGCCAGTCAGCTGATTATTGTCAGGGAGAAGATAAGAAACTACAGAGCCACTAATGTAGACAAGCTGAAGGCTGCTATCAGAGCAACCTCGGCTTCATAACACCCCGGCAGCACTGTTGCCTCTGTGCCATGCCGCACTGACGCAGCAGTAAAGCAAAAGGAGCCCTGATCAAGAACATAAGTTTATGGAAGTTCCATGTTTCTGTATTATAAACCCTTTTTGATTGCTTTTAATATTTCACATCAATGGATTTTTTGCTTTAATGAGCTGTAGGCTTAGATGCAACTGTATATGACCTTGTTTTAAGCACAGATGACTTTATTGACTGTAGGTCCAGTAATAATGAGCCTTTTCCCTCGTTTTCTCTTAATATTTTTTAAAGAGAATATAAAATAATGAACTAAAATACATATTTTGTATATTTTAGTAAATCTTAATTAAAGTGAATACGTAGGATGTCTAAACATTCTTATTATAGCACATTTAATCTCATCAGAACAAACATTCTCCTGCAAAGAGAAGCGTTCAAGTCACAGCTGGGTTGTGGTGTAGAGATGTCTCCACTAGAGGGAGCTCCAGGGGTGTAGAAACTAAGGGTGAAGCAATGGTGTGCCTCTTTCCTCTTATTTGCTCAGCTTCTTGTTTCTTTTCCTCCCTGCCCTCCTCTCTTCACTCCCCCTCCTCCCTCCTCTCTGCCTCCTCCAGCTGAGTCGAGGGGAGAGCGTTGGCAGTGCCAGAGACTCCTCCTCCTCTACCTCCTCCCTCCTCCAGGCCAGTCAGCAGCCTGGTTTCCGCTCCCAGCCCAGCCTGGACCGCAGGGACACGTCGTCGGACAGAGCGGGAGGGGGAGGAGGTGGGGAGAGGAGGGAGGGAGCAAGAGAGGGCAGCGGAGGGGGCATCCCCGGCTACACCCTGGGCGGACGCTCCTATCCCTCCTTCTCTGACCCCACCGTCCTATCTGGAGTGGCGTCCCGATCCTCCAGCTCCACCCACACCTCAGCAGGTGCAGCACATGTCTCTGAGGCAACCACCACTTCTACCAGCTTCAAGAGCTTAGCCAATCAAACACCCCCACCTCATCAGCCGTCACGTAACGGGAGCCTGTCGTATGACAGCTTACTGGCAGGTGGGGAGGACTCAGCAGCCCCTGAGCTTTCCTCTGGGAGACCCTGTTCACCAGGAGCAGGCGGCTACACGTCGCCATTTTCGTCATCGCAGCAGAGAGGAGCAGAGATTCACTCCCAGTCCTCCCAGTCCCCCCACCACCATCACCGCTCCTCCCACCAACACCACCACCCTTTCCTCCACCGCTCTTCCTCCACCTCCTCCTCCCCTCCTCCTGCAGAGCGAGAACGCCTACCAGGAGAGCCCCACACAGGAGTTCATCCTCCGTCAGCCAATCAGACCCCTGCTCCCCCGCCAACCTCTGCCCCGCCTCCTCCACACCATCATCATCACCACCATCACCATCACCACCACTCCCATCATCACCACCACTCCTCCTCTTCCTCCTCCACATCCCGCCCTCCCCGCTTCGCTCCACCTCATGCTCCGCCTCACCATGCTTACCCCTACCGCACCCGCTCCACAGACACTCCCCTGGGCCCCACCTCCACCACCCACCCTCCCCGCTCCCCGCACCCTCCACCTCTGGGCAAGTCGCTTTCTTACTCGAGCGCTGCGGCGGCTGAAATGCAGTACCGGCTGGTTCGAAAGGCCTCGGCGTCAGCCGGAGCCAACGCAGCAGGGGCGGGAGGAGGTGGAGGGATGGGAGGAGGAGGAGTTCAAGCGCCGAAGTGAGTATGAGTTTCGCCTTTTGTCGGGACGACTGGTTTGCTGCTAACCCTGAAAAATAAACAAAAAAACAAACGCCCGCCCGCCTGATACATGACTACCTGACTGACTGCTCCTCCTGCTCCTCCTCCCTTCTCTCCTCCTCCTCCTCCTCCTGCCAGACTTCCTGTGAGTTCCTCCTTCTCTTCCCTCTGCTTGTCTTCCATTTGTTTCTCACTGTCATAACGATAATCCTATCTGCATGCAGCTTTTGAGCTTCTGCAAAAAGCCGAAAGCACAGTTACAGTGAATGCATGACTGATTATTAAGGATGAAGAGTGTACATGACCATTAACAATGGAGGTTCAGTTAGTATGAAACAGCACAGACAACACTACTGAGTAGAATTTAAGAAAACTTCAGGAAGGTTTGCAGGAGTCCAGGTAATATGATTTAAATGGGATCATATCAAAGAGTCTTTGAAGAAATTGGTAAAATAAGGCAAACTTCAAGAGGACATATTTTACCCTTTTAAGTTTATGTTAGTCTCAGAGGCCCCCAAAACATGCCTGTGAAGTCTGTTGCTAAAAAAATACTCCAGTATTGGATATTTGCATGTCTAAAAAAAACCCTCTGTTTCAGCCCTGCTCAGAACGAGCTGTTTCTGTCCGTCACTTTAAATGTTACTGAGCTGTTTGACTCCACCCCTCTCAGGAAATGGATGTGGCTTTCCTGAGGATCAGGAGAGGAAGGCGGAGCTTTCTTCCAAGTGGGGAGGGCCAACTGAACCTGGGGGCAGGGCTAACTCCCACCATGACATCATGAGGGGAAAATCTGAGAACGGCTTGTTTTATCACACATTTTCTTAAAGCATAATATTTCCCCTTTAAGCTTTAACCCTCAGGCGTCACTTAAGGGTTGTACATTTTAAATTGGATGGTACACAAAAACTAACAATGCATCAAAGTCAATATTTTGGCCATACCAGTGTTAATTTTGGCAGCTATTCTTAATTTTAGTCTTAGTTTTAGTCACACTTTAGTCATTTTTAGCCTTATTATTTTTAGTCTGGTTTTAGTCCATAAAACGTCCTCACGTTTTAGTCTTTACTTTTAGCCCAAGCATTTATTTTCTTGCCTAAATGTGATACCAAACCAAACCTGGGGTCCCTGCTTTCTACTGCTGAGAGGCTGAAGAGATGCAGATGCACTGTCTTTTGACAGATTTACCCACAGTGGAGAAATATCACAGATTTTGAATGAACGACGAAAACTGCATCACAGTTTGGTCTAGTTTTAGTAATCCTGAAAAAAAACTAAACTTAGTTTTTGTCAGTTTTAGTCATCACAGATCTATTTCTGTTAGTCTTAGTCTAGTTTTTGTCATGGAAAAAAAGGCTGTTGACAAAAAGTTTTAGTCATAGTTTTAGTCAAAATTAACACTGGTCCACGCTGGATTTAGAAATGATATCCCAGCCATCCAACATTTGGTTTGAGGAAGAAATTGCATTTTTTTGCCTTTTTTAATAAAAAAACAACATTGACTTTAAGTAATCAAACTGGCATTTAAGGAGTTAAAATCCTCAAAATGATTGAATGTTTGGTAGTTTTGAGCACAGCTGAAGTTGTTTAAGAGATTTATGCCAAAAAAAGCAGAAGAAGAGATCAATCTGTTACGTTTTTATAGCAGTTTTTTGGAAGTGGACATTTTTGTCCTTAATGACTTTAAAGGGTAGTGAATTTGTTTCACACTGTTCCCCTGACCTATAACAGCAAGAAAGCCAAGAAAGAAACTTTGTTACAAAAAATTAGACAATATGGACTAACACAGCCGAAAAGACAAAAAATTTGCCCAAATGGACAAAAATGTCCCTAGTGATGCCTGAGGGTTAAACAAGTATTCCAACCACAGTTGGTTTGTGTCCACTTCCTACATATAGTTTATCAAAAATAATTTTTCTTGTCTTCTTTAATGTGAGACTAACATTCATAACTCTTCCTGACATTAGGGAAACCTCTTCAGAATCAGTTGTTTGTTATACTGGGAAAAAAAGCATGAAACTGTGTGATTCTTACCTTCTTTTAAAATGTATAAATGTCCTAATTCAGACTTTTGCATGACAACAATCAGTGTTGGTTTCCTGACATGTTGACATGTTTGTTTCCCTCCTTTCTTTCCACTGTTAATGTTATTTAATATCTGACAGCTGCATGCTTCAGTTTTAATGCATTAAGACTTTGACCTCATGAGCGTCTCACTGTGTAACATATTCATTTTGTGGATGTGCTCAAAGCTCCTGTGAACAGTTTTATTTTCTTACCAATCAGACAGAATTAAGACTTGAATCTCTTTATGCAAAGCAAAGAGCTTACCTTACAGAACAGCAATGTCAGTGGTACATTATGCTAAAGTTACTAGCAGCGTAGCATCAGTTAAGTAATGTTATAGCTACCTGACATGATCAGAACATCACCTACTGTCAGTATTAAAAATGTCCTCACTTACCATCAGTTAAACAGATGAGGACAACATTATTAGCCCCCCCCCCCCCCCAAGAGAAGGTACAACCCAAAGGGCTTTCTGATTGGTGGGTCAGAGGACCCCGTCAGAGTGCTAATAGAGGGTCAGTTTAACACTAGAGGTGACCAGAGGAGGTGTGCAGTTAAAGTTAAAATGCTGAGCCACGTTTCCTGAATCCTCACTGTCTTTTTCCTTGTGTTTTTTTCTCTAACTCAGGGATGAGCTGATCCAGATGAACCCTCTGAGTCGGACCAACGGCGCTCAGCCCTTCTCCCCCACGTCTTCCTGCTCTGCCCCTTCCTCTCCCTCCCACCCCGTTGGCGTGTCCGCCCGGCCCCCACTGGCCTACCCCAGCTCTGCTTTGCTGCAGAGCCCCGCCCACAAGCCCCAGAGCGGGGGGGTAAAGAAGGTGACGGGCGTCGGGGGAACCACCTATGAGATTTCTGTGTGAGAATCGCCTGGCCACCACCTCAAGGACCAATGAGATGCAGACGTCTCCCTTCAGTTCAGGAGACACTGGGACGTCTGAGGATGCAGTGAAACATTTAAGCACATCTTGCTCCTCACTGGCTGATTAAATGTGGAGATAAACTGAACTCCACCTCGATGACTTGACTACAAAGATGGCAGATGTGAGCCAGGACTCTGGTTTGTAACAGACTTCTTATTTTTGGACCAAACAGAAAGGAGGATTCATCTCATTTTTTGGTTTCATCCTCTCTGTAGCTCAGTGGGTAGCACAGGTGGGTCTGGGTCTTATATTATACAAGTACAGCAGCGCAACGCGTAACCACTGCCAGGTGAGGAGCTCGACCCCACACTGGGTCCAACAAGAGCGCTGGACTTAATGGGTCATATCAGCACTTTGGGCTGAAGCTGCTGTGGTTTAAAAAGGTGCGGCTGTTAATGTTTCATCATTTTTATGCACACTCTTTGAATTATAAAGTCTAAAAACAACAAGGAGCCTAGTCAGAGTGAAAGTAATCCATTCACAGATCGCCCAAAAACCAGAGAGGATGTCAGAGAAGCCGTTTATACCACTCATGCATTAATGTTTGTTTTGGGCACACGGATAAAAAGTGGTAATCCTCAGTGCTTTGTGTGGACGCATTAAAAGCGTACTGTAAATGGTTTGATATTCAGCAGCTGTGACTGCATACAGAGGTGGTCTGAGATGCCTTCATCAGGACTGGTTTGACTGTTCAGACTCCACCAGTACTGGCATGCGTTAAAAACTGCCCCGCCAACTGATGCATTCTCTCCAGTAAATAAAATTGGTTTATTTACATCCGTCCAGCCTCGCTGGTAGTGATTGGATTTCTGGATCTGCTTTGGGTTGAACCATGCAAGTCCTTACTGACAACAGAGTTTACCCTCTACTGATCAAGTCGTTGCACCAGCTTCGATAGTTTCCACATAGGCTTAAAGACCCTGTAAAGTGAAAACAAATCTGTATTTAGGTTTTTTCGTATGACAGGTCACTGTGTTATGAACCTCTAGTTCAAATTTCAGTCAAATAAAACATCTCTGAGTTTGTAAAATTTAGCTTCCAAATCATGAAAACTTTGGTGGTAAAATCTGCTCCAGGATGGTGTGGGTGTGTCTGTATTAGCTTAAGCCACGCCCACTCAGGAGAACTACAATCCTCTCTCATTTAAAAAAAAAAGTTACAATCTGAATGGAGGAAAGCTCTCACACTATTATTCTGACCCTTGACCTTATGTTGACCTTATGAGCAGAGCGCAGCTATCTGGCTCTGTGCCAGAAGAGACTAAGTCCTTTTCTTATGATATCGGCCCGCCCCTAGCTGGTGCAACAAGCTGCTGGATTATTCATCTGTAAAAAGAGCCGATCATCCAGCTCCAAAACAACTCGTCTTTGGAACCATTTTGGCTTCTTTTATGCTTTATAAGGCAACAAAATCGAGAGGGGTCTGGCTGCAGACCGTCAAACTCAAACGGCCCCCCCAGCAGACCGCTTATGTGAGATGCCGCATATCTCAGACGAAAGCTTAGTACTGGTATTAGAAGAAGAAGAGGGGAGCTAATGCCAACTGCATATAAACACCAACGAAGAAAAAGAGGATGTGACATCATTAGTCGGTATCAGTAAATATTAGCTTAAAAAGGCAATTATCGGCATTGGCAGGTATCAAAATTTCTGCTGATATTTACATCCATTATTTTGCCTGTTTATTTCAGCATATATCGACTGTAAATTTTGTCCATATGTCCTAATAAAGTAGTGGAGTTTTAGTCTGAACCAACACACCTATGTCAGGTGAGGTCTTTCTTTAATTTATCCTCATTCTTCAACTTTTAAAGTGTTTTTTGAGGACTAAAGTTTGTTTCCGTGGTCATCCTTAAACCTTAAAGTGTCCAAAAGGACTGAAATTATTTGTCCAAAAAGCATATTTAAATATCAGTATCGGCTAAAATGAATATCGTGCATCCCTAGAAACCAGCTCTCTAATGGGAGCCTGCTCCTTTTGTTCACAACAGAGCCGGCTCATGAGAGAACGCTCGCTCCTGACTTGTCGTCTTCAACTGAGTCGTCGTCCCAGTCTGAGCAGGTTTATTCGTTAAAAAGTAGATCCCTTTTTCCTTTAAAGAGGCACCATTACTTAACTTGTGGCTAATGGCTGTGGCTTCACGTACACAGCATGCAGGAATACTAAATCACAAGCTGGACCAGTGATTCCCAAAGCAGGGCCGGAAGCAACAACAGTGGGGCTCAGCAAGGCTAAATCAACAATGCACTGCTGGCAAAGCACGGTAAATTTGTGAGAGTGCATCCAGGTAAATGTGGGGCTAACAATAAAACAAGCAGCGATAGGTGTTAAAGAGGGAGTCATGCTTCTTTCTTTCACTACATCCCCCCAGCCTGAGATAGTTTTTTCTGTCTTTATCAGTACATGGTTATGTGCTGATGTGTACGGTGGGGTTTGGGAGCTTGAAATATTTTCACCTGCCAAGAGGGGGTCAGAAATGATGTATGGGCTGTTGTTTGTAAAAGAGGCAAGTGAGCTCTGATTGCAGATCTAAACTGAAGGTGTGTTCTTAATAAATAATTTGAATGCACAAACCAAAGAGCAGTAAACTTGGTATCAGAATGCCCAAAACAGATGTTAATGCAAGGTATAAACAACCTAAAATGTTTGAGACTCAATGTCTGTTATTTTATTGATCCCTGTAATTAAGAAGTACCTATATTTAAAACATTTTTTCATCATTAGTGTGTAGAACAGAAAGGAATCCATCAAGAACTAACTGCAAACTCCTGTACACTGTCTATATTGCACTCCAGAATAACAGTTCTTTCAGTGTTTTTATCCAGTTTAGACAGTGTGCATGAGTTTCTGTAATTAATACCAGAAATGACCTACCATCAGGAGTCTTAACTTCTTTTTAGGTATGGTTAGATTTTACCAGAATCATATCAACAACCCTACTTTTCAGTAAATTAGAGCTGTGATCAGTCAGATTAGATCATGCAGGTTGGTTAAGGAGAATTCCTGTGTTTATTAATCCATTTATTGGGGTCTAATTGACAAAAAGGGGCATCTCCAGTGGATGAATTCATCCTGTAGCAGTGAAAAAGACAAGGGCGTTTCTGTTACTGGCAGACTCACATCATCCATGGTTTTATAAATGTTTTTATTCCCACCATTTCAAGAACCAACCAACACAGCAGCAACAGTCTATGCATTTGTCAGGCCATCTACAAATGTTAAAAAGTATAACCTCAATTCCAAAAAAGTTGGTGGGCTGTGTAAAATATCAATAAAACAGAAGGCAATGATTGTCAAATTTCATAAACCTATATTTGGTTCAGAATAACATGATCAACTTATCAGATGTTGAAACTAAACATTTTACAGTTTCGTGAAAAAATATAACCTCATTTTGAATTGGATGGCAGCAACACATCTCAAAAAAGCAGGGACAGGGCAGCAAAAGACTGGAAAAGTAAGTGGTGTTAATGAAAACAGCTGGACAAGATTCAGAGAATCTGGAGAAATCTCTGCACAAGTGACTAGGCTGAAGGTTTATATTGGATACTGGTGATCTTTGGAACCTCAGGGGGCCACTGCATTAAAAAAGGCATGATTCTGTACTGAAAATCCCTGCAGAGGCTCAGCAACACTTCCAGAAGCTGGCCATGGTATCCAGGGGCATAGCACCAGGGGGAGAAAGGGCACTGATTACCCAGTCCCACAGTAGGGAGGGGCCTTTGGGGACCCTGCAATGAAAAGTGAGTTTTTATGTAATTTTTCTTAGTAGTAAGTGTCATTATTGAATCAAAGCCGACTAAATGAATCTATCAACAGACTAAAATTTGTATTAAATACAGTAAAATACAATACTTGGGGCCCCAAGCCTTCCTCCTTCCGATTCTCAGTCGGATCAGGCGTCATTACTCGTGCTGCGTACAGAGGCATACGACGGCCGACCACAGCCCGTCACACAACCTTACGATCAGCTCCCGAATGGTCCTGAGGATTTCTGGCATGTTTTATATTTTGGTCGTACGACTCCAGACACTTCACAGTGAGAGCAGAAAAGCGAGCAGAATAAACAACTTTGGGGGATTGTTTTCCTTTGTAAACAGTCAGACAACATCCTAAATTACCATGAAAACAGCTGGAATCACTTTCTTATGTACCTCACTATAATAAAGTAAATGAACGGGCAGGAAATACTCAAATCTGCTGACCTGTGCTGCACCTGCAGACACAGAGGTGCTCTCTGTCTCACACACACACAGGGAGAGATAGCACGAGAGAGAGTGGGAGAGATATGCTTCACCCTGAATGTGTGAGCCTTTAAAAAAGGAAACTCTGCGGGTTTCTGTCACAGTCCGTACCAACTCTAGTCGCACAGTGTGAGCACTCAGGTCATGCGTGATGGTCGTGCATCATAAACGATCCAGTCGCACAGTGTGAGATGACATTCTGCCACGACTGTCGTATGGTCGGCTTGAAATTGCACAGCGTACACCCGGCTTAAGGGGGGCCCTGAGTAATATTCTTTCTAGGGGCCCAAAATCTCTAGCTACGCCCCTGATGGTATCTACACATAAAGGTCAAAGCTGGATCATGCAAAGAAGCCATATTGGAACAGGATCTAGAAATGCAGCCATCCTTAAAATGGACTTAAATTGAATGGAAAACTGTTCTGTGGTCAGATGAATCAAAATCTGTTTTGTTTTTTTTAACAATCCTTTGGTGCATCATGAAACAAAAAATCCAGCAAAGACCCAGGACTGTTGAGCAGCTAGAATCTTATCAGACAAGAATGGGACAACATTCCTTTCCCAAAATCTAAAATTCAGAATGAGCTAATATTTTGAATAAAATGGTAAAATGTCTCAACATCTGATCTGTTGTTCATGTTCTATTGTGAATAAAAATAATGGGTTAAGAAATTTGACAGTCATGCATCCTGTTTTGATACATATACTACACAGCGTTCCAGCTTTTTTGGAATTGGGGTTGTAATCTAAATTATCGGTAGAAGCTCTACTGTACAACAAACACAACAAATCCAGTAAAAGATTAAAGATCCACAGGTTGCTTCAAATCTACAGAAACTTTCTAGCGGTGCTCAGGAAGTACGGGACTTTGTGTAGGTAAAAATAATTTTAACAATAAAAGTGGCAAGGGCAGAGACGGCCATTTTTACAGGTTATTCTGTAAGCTCTCTCAAGTACAGGAGGCTGTGTGCTCCTGCTTTAAAAAAGTCATTAAAGGAAACTTTAAAGGTTTCAGCAACTGTTTTTCAAATTACCGTCGATTAATGTGAAAAACTAGTAATAATAATTAGAAATTAACAGATTAATTGGCGTGTGCCCAGCTCTGCCAGTCTGATTTAATCCCCTCTGATAATATGCGGCCCCTGTCAGTTGTTTTTGATAATAGAATCAATCGAGCAGAGGGTCACGTGACCTCGGTAGTTTGTATTCAGACATTGTGTGATGCATGGAGTCAGTAAAGCAGCCCGTCGTCTCCTTCACAACCCTGTTTACTCGGAAACGCACAACGTCACCCGACAGGACGTCCACGATGAAACGGTTTAAAGGATCCACTCTGGACTTGACAATCGGCTCGCGGGGAATAAAGGCACCATGAACTTCTCGATGGATCGATGTTGCTGCGTGATGTGACTTTTGCCTTTTTTTGATGGAGGGATGAAAAACATTGAGAGAAAAAAAAAAGACACGCTGATTCCCTGTTTCTTTGATGAATTTGTTGATCAATTCCTCGATGTGAATATGATTCCATGTTTGTACAGGATGATGTGGTTTTAAATGTGGATTTCTTTTTTAAAAAGTGGCTACAGCATGCACTATAACTACGAGCCACTGTAGGCCACTGTGTTCTGCTGTGAGTCTGTTTGAACAAACACAACGTGAGGAAACTAAAGTGAACAAGGAAATCATGTGTTGGCCTTTGTTGTTAATGCGGTCCTTAACGGGACAGATTTTTCTAGAAAATTAACTCCTGGAGCGATTGCCTTGAGACTTCAAGTGTTTTTTTATGTCACCTATTTAATTTGAAATTATTTTATATGAATTTGTATGGAAATCTAGCTATTGATCAATGAAGAGTTTTTAATGTTGACTCAAAGAGAGGTTGTGTTGTCGGGATAAAACGAGCCCTTCTGATTGGTTGAACTGTCTTATAAATAAGTAGTCTGCTCTGAGAGTCTGTGGTGTTTATTTCTAATATTTAGGATGTCTCTGTTTCAGTCACACTACATCACTGATCATCAACTGGCGGCCCAAAGCTTCCTGTCTGGCCCCCAGAAGATCATTAGATTCAGAAAAGGAGGAAAAGAAGATGTTGTGGTTTTAAGAGTATCCTTTGGCTTTAAATGTCTGCAGCTGTTAAATCCTTCCCACAAACAATTAATACTGAAATAGTTTTAGAATGACTTAATATTTGATCTGTTTTTGCTGAAATTTATGGTCATAATTAGTAGACATTTAAAAAAGAGTTTAGGTTGGCAGAAGTGCTGCAAAAATGACCAGATAAAATGGTGAAAAAGGGTTAGAGAGTAGCAAAATAGGTGATAAGTGGCGAAAAGGGACAAAAATTGGCAGAAAAGGTGGTGAAAAGAGGTTAAATGTGGCAAAAAATGGGCAGAGTATCAAAAATTGGTTACAAATGACAAAAAAATAGTGCATAAAAGTAATGAAAAGGGGTTAAAAGTGGCAAAATGGATAAAAGTGGCACAAAGGGGATAAAACATGCAAGAAATTTTGTTTCAAAAAGGGTTAAAATCTTGCAAAAAAATTGGTTAAAGATGCAAAAATGGGTTAAAAGTGTCAAAAATGAGTTGATACTAGTACTAAATCACGATTGTGGAGGGCCCATTCTCTGGGTTTTTCAGGGGGGTTCAACTAGTTCTGTTGTCAGGCTCCTTGAGGCCTGCTGCATTATAGATAATAGGGATAGATCTCACTGGTAATTCCTAAAAATGTCCTGCATTTTGAAAGAAAATAAAAATACTACTACAATAATATTTCAATTAAACCCCAAATATTTATTTAACTTTTGTGTATTTGAAAGTCCGGCCCCCAGAGTTTCTTTCGGGACTAAATCTGGCCCTCGTGTGAATGTTCTTAATGACCCCTGCTCTACATCAACACTCAGGACTCCAGTCTGCAGAAAAAACTTCAAAGGGTCAGAGTTTTATCATTGAGAGTCAGGGCTGCTGTGAAGGTGCTGCCCCCTAGTGTTGGGGTGTTCATCCATAAAATCACCTCTGTATGGAGAGAGAGAATTAGGACCACTGGGAAAAAAATGGACACAGCCTTTTTATCAATTTCTGAGGGAAACTAAGTCAGGATTCTGACTTTTATAATTGGAATTTGGGGGGGGGGGGGGGGGATATATATATATATATATATATATATATATATATATACGGAGATCAAAGTAAGAATTTTGACTGTAAAGTCCCAGAAAACTGACATTGGACCTCTGATCATCTATGAATTATCCCCTGATGTCAGTGTTTGGTGGGTTCTTTCCCACAGAATAGGCAAAGTTTGTAATGCTCTCAAATTTACAGACATTTCTGAAGGCAAAACAAGGATGATGCATGGTTGCAGCAATGAAAATGCACAGTGAATTTTTATTTCAAAGTTCATGCAAAAGAAAATAAAATACTGTGCACATTGCATTCTCCAGTTGACATTTCCTGCATGTGTCCAATACAGACCGTTAAAAGTTTTCAACAGACAACATGAGCTCAAGTGTTTTCTCTCTCCGTATACTTTAACATTTTTTAAGATCTTTAGCAAGCTGTCCGTGACTCATAAACTAGTGAAATATTTCCTCTAACTCTCCCATTACTCATGGAGGTCATGTATGCCACCTGTGTATCTGCAGCTGATCAGACAGAGGAGAAAGTCAAGCATCCCTCTGGTATGAGAAAAGGAGACGTCTCATGTTAAATATGAACCTCTCCTGTTACTTTAAACCACTGAATGGTGAGTGGTATGCATGAAATGTCTGGCTAAACAATACTAGTATAAGATCAGGCATTTGTAGAGAAGCTGTAGAAAGCAGGGCAGGAATGCTGAGTGATG
This sequence comes from Cheilinus undulatus, assembly GCF_018320785.1. Taxonomy (NCBI): domain Eukaryota; kingdom Metazoa; phylum Chordata; class Actinopteri; order Labriformes; family Labridae; genus Cheilinus; species Cheilinus undulatus. The sequence goes on from NC_054868.1 coordinate 3,063,396, forward strand.
AAGAGACCAGCGGTGTGCACATGCTCAACTGGACAGCAGAATTTTCAGTTCAGTAAAATAAAGCCATTTTTAACAAAAACTGAAATGTACTGAAAGAGTAGCACTATATATAACCTTTACTTGGCAAAACTTTGTTAATCCCCTACACAATCTATTATTTCTCATCAGAAAAAGGGACAGGAAATAAAACGCACGGACTGTAAAAAAAAAAAAAAAGAAAATCACCACCCTAAATTACAGAGATACTGATTCATACAGGTTAGAATTACCCGTGGACCTCTGTGTGCTGAAACATGATCAGTCATTTTTACTCAGCAAATTACAGATTATTACAAATTACCAGAGGTCCCTAGGTAATTCTGAAAGTCCAACAGTTTTTTCTCAGAATTCTGAAATTAATATCAGAATAAGAAAAAAGTTGTTTTTCCATGAAACATTTTCAGTGTTCCTAATCCTGAGACTTAATCGTAGTCCACTTAAGACGTGGATATTTTGTTCTGTTCTCCTTGTCCGTCCACACACCTGGAGCTTTAGAGAACAGCCCAGACCTGCTCTTTGTAGTGACGAGATAACTTTGGTTATAAACTGGAGCTGTAAAGATCAATTGATTGATTTTGATGCTGAAACTTGAAGTGAGATATAAACAAACCCAATCCAAATCAGGATATATCAGCTGCCATTATGATAATAAACCTTTTAGGCTTATATTTACAGATACCAATATGATGTCAATATCATGCCCTTAGACCAGGGGTGTCAAACTCAATGAGTCTGGGGCCAGATCTGCTTCAGTGAGACGTCCTGAGGGCCGGACTACTAAGGCCAGGATTGTGAAAGTCAGTCGCAGAATTCTGAATTAAGGTCTTACCTAACAAGAGCCTAACAAGGTCAACATTTACACATAAACTGTCAACCTCATTTTCACCATTAGTAAAATATGAAAAATATAAATAACACGGAAAATAAATCATTCTGAGATAAAAAAAAAAAAATGCTAAGTTTAAGGTTCAAAGTCTGAGATAAAGTAAAACTTATTAGTTCAAAAGGTCAAAACATGAAATTTAAAGCCAAAATAATGTTTTTAAAAGGCAAATAACTGAGATAGAAAGTCAAAATCATAAGTTTAGAGGGTAAAAATATGACTTAGAATTTTGAACTGTGAATCTTGAGGGTTAAAATATAGTATAAAAAAGTCAAAACATGGAAAAGTCAAAATCGTAAGTTTAAGTCAGAATTGTGAGATGCAAAATTGCAAATATGAAATGACGTTATTAATTTCTTTTCCCACCTTCCTGACTTTTTATCTAACTTATTTACTCTTTTTTTTTCAGATATTTTTACTTGAAAAGGGAATTTTAAATCATCAAGGTAACGTTTACACGTTTATACTGGAGGAAATCTGCAGACCTCATACTGCTGGGCCAGTCAGAATAGAAAGAGCGTATGCTCTTGCGGGCTGCATACAACTGTACCACGGGCCGGATTTGGCTCCTGGGCCTTAGTTTTGACACCTGTGCCTTAGACCTTAACCTCTTAATTATACTCAGAACGAAGGCTGTGCATATATATTTATTTTTTTATTGCATGAAAACAAAAAAAAAAACCTTTTGAGGTGTTTCCAGCAGATTTCAGTCACATAAAGAAGTAAAAATACAAACTGGTATTTGAATGCACTGGAAATGAAATAAACTTGACCAAAGTGAAGCAGTCATGCCAAAAATATGAACAGTTTAGTAACAAAATCAGGATTAAAGGAATAAACTCACAGCGTCTTTAAACAGAATGATTACAAAATTAACAGCAAAGGAATAAAAATTAGGAATGTTAAAGAAAAGTTAAAAAATAATGAGGGAAAAAAACATTTAATTATCCAACCCTGCAGCTCAAAAGAAAACATCTGATTTGTCAAACTAATCTGGAATGTGAAGCTTTTAGTCTTAAAAACCAGCGGTCAGTTTGACGCTGCAAACATGCTCCCACATCTGCATCTGCAATAAAAGTCTGTCTGGTCACATTAAAACATTAAAATGTAATCTCAGAGTCCCCATGACAGTCCACATCATGGCGTTTCAAAACCTAAACATTGTTATCATTAAAAAGCACAAAACGGATCCAAATACCTATTATACAAATAAAAGAAGGAGTGTGTGAATCTGAAAAAAAAAAACAGTGTTAACCAATAAAACTTTACTGAAGATGATCAGGGCCACTGAAAAAACTCTGACATAAATTTTTTTTTATATAATGCAGAAATTACAGTCAATATTCTGAGATTAGAGTAAAACATCTGAGATTAGAGACAGATTTCAGAGATAAAAGCGAAAAGTCTGATATTAAAATTAAAGTCAAAATTCTCAGATTAACCTCCTAAGACCCTGCATGCACATGTGTGGACATCACATTTTGGCTTAATTATAATTTTGCTACTTAAATTTTTGGGATAATTGTCCAGAGTATCCATGGAGGTTTAAGAAATTTGCTTTAGATGTTGGAATAATTTGGGGAATTACTTTGTTTTTTTCTTTCGTTCCTTTTTCCATTTTTATCGAAATTTGGGAAATTAATTTGTAATTTTTGGGGAGTTGGGTTAGGAATTTGGAAGTAGGGTTTGTCCTTTGAATTTTTCCGGAATTTTCATGGAGATTTGAGGGAATATAAATATCCCTGGAGGGATCATTTCCCTGGAAGTTTTTAAGGAATTTGGATAAATGTTGTGGTATTTTTTATGGGATACTTAAATAATGTGTTCAAGAAGTTTCACATGAATTTTAGGTTTTTGGAAATGTTGGGGGTTTGAGAAGAAAATTTCCAAGAAATTCCTTTTCAAAGACAGGGCTGATATTTTAACGGATCAGACCCTACTTATCCCAAATAAGAGGGAGAAACCAAAAATGCCTTCCAAAGAAAAGCTCAGGTCTCAGGAAGTTTAGGTCAAATTTTAAAGCAAATTTCTGAAACCAACGTCAGAATTAAATTCACAGGTTCTAAAAAAAAAAACAAAAAAAAAAACAAACTGAAATTCTAGTCAGAAATGAAGTCAAACTTTAAAGATTAAATAAAATTCTGAGATTGAAAGTCACAGATTCTGGGATAAAGTCAGAATTTAAGCCATAATTTTGGAATCAACACCATAAATTAAAGTCAGAATTATTAAAGTCACAGTCCCGAGATCAAAGCCAGATTTCTGAGAATCAAGCAAGGAAATCTGAGAATTTGAGATTAACATCAGAATTAAATACTGAATGTTGAGATTAAAGCCAAAACTGTGAGATTAACTTCAGAATTCTGAGATTAAAGATAAAAAGTCAGACTGAAGTTAAAATCATAATTCTGAGTTCAAATCCAGAATTTGAGATCAAAATCAGAATTAAAGTCTGAATGTTGAGATTAAAGCCAAAATTCTGAGATTAACTTCAGAATTCTGAGATTAAAGATAAAAAGTCAAATTAAAGCCTGGATTCTGAAGTTGAATGGAAAAAAAAAATGTATCTCTGAAAAATTAGAATTGTCAGCGGGCCTCATCAAGAGATTAAGCATTTGGACAGACCAGAGGCCATTGTCAGATCAGGCACCAGTACTCCCCTCTGGTCTGCTTTCACATTAGTGGCACCGTTCCTGAACACTCCTTCATACAAACACAAATACAGCAGGTAGCCGGAATGGCGTGGCCGGAAAGGTTGCCAACTGGGTACAATGTGCTTGAAGAAAATTACCTGCAATTTCTGGTTGTTTAAAAACTAGAAATTAATATTGGGTGTCTTCGGTTAGACATCATATTGACTGTAAAGTATGCTTCAGATTCCTAGTATGAAATTTGTCCATGCACCAGACCCCAGGAAGTAAACTGGTCAGCTGAGAGCTGGAGGTTGACTTCCCTTTTGCTGCTGTGGTATAAAACAGTCTGAGTTTTCACCAAAGTGACCCAGGACAGATCTTTGCACAAACTGAAGAAAATCAAATATTTGGAGGGTCTCTGCTTCAGCTTTTGTGTCAAAAACCTGCTTCCTTTCTCTCTGCAAGCATCCGAACACTGAAGGAATTCGCTGTCATAAAAGCAACAAGAGATATCAGTGTGTTACATCTTAGAACATACGGTTAATCATAAAATAATCATTAAAAAAATCTACTCTGAATTAAATTAGTTGCATAAAATAGAACATCTGAATCACAAATATTAAAGTAGCATCACATTCATCGCTCCCTTTCAGCGAAAGCTCGGCTCGCTCTGACGTCACAGCTTCATTGTACAGAGTGCGCTCAGAGGAGTGAACTATGAAGAAAGTTTGATAGAGCCGGCGCACCGTTTGATCGGACGTTTTTGTAGCATACATGAAAAAACAGTTTTATGACACTATGGCGGTTTCACATTAGGAGCCAGAGCACAACTGCCACGCCTCCCTCCTCTGTGGGTCCATGGGGAAGAAAGTAGAGCTTAGATGATCCAAAACTTGCAGCCAGACCCCGCCTGAGCCTTGCCCCGCCCATCAGCTATATTCATTATCCTGTGACATCTAAACCTGACAGCTTTTTAATGAGTAGGCTGCTATAATTACGCTTTTAAATGACATTTAGATCTCCTCTGAACAGATTTATGGCATTAAAACAATTCAGAAATGAAGCATCTTTTATTGACGTGGCCCATTGATCATCATGACAGTGAAGATGAGGAGCAGACTGCACTGAACACTGCTTTTTGGGAGATCATCACTCTGTTAACAGACTACAGTCTGCAGTGTTGTTCACTCTCTTCATAGGTAAACTGAGCTGCATTAAAGCAGATGATCAATCAAAATAATTGCTTCTTTTCCTCCACCTGTGCATTGATACGCTCCCTCTCGCTTACTCGTCACCCATTAAACTGTTTCAGTGTTCCTGCAGAGTGGAGCAGGCTGTCAGTGCTACTTTTTAACAGATTTTCTCCCTCGTTATGTCATAAACATTGATTTAAAGGTCACATACTGTGCAAAGTACACTCCATTCAAGCTTTCCTTGCAAAAATATATGCCCCTGGCCTGTCCACAATCCCCCCTTGAAATCCCGGTCTACTATGCCCTTTTAAACTGTGATGAACCTCCCGCCACGAGAAGCCGCTGTAGCTTCAGTTAATGGCTGCTGCCTTCCTGTCTGACCTTTCCCATGGCACTTCATGTAAATATGAGAAGCTCTGCAGTTAGCGTGTGGTAGGACAAGCCTGGTATGGCCGTTTTTAAGTAATAAATGGAAATAAAGTGGCATGTAGGCTATCAAGGGTTGCACTCAACTGAAGTGAAGAAGTCACAAAGCAGGATATTAGTTTGCAAAGAGGAACAAAGGCTAACAGAGCTAGCTGCTAATGTTAACAGGTGTGATGTGAGTGACCCTGTGATGAATTTGACTGTTTTCTAAGTATTTTCTTCTCTTTAGACTAGCCGGTTTAAAACAATTTAAATGGGGACACATAGGACCATCCACAGTTCAGAGTGACTTTAAAGCTCTACGTGCTGATGTGTACCCATTTCTCATGCACAGTTTGATTCAAATCTTCCGTGGTCTGTGCTCTTGGCAGACTCAGCAGAGGAGGGCGCGCTTGTGTTCCCATCAACCAGGGAACCAGACTCTGAGGTCAACTGTACTCCAATCTGAACCCAAAGTCTGGTTGCCTAACGTGAAACCACCCTCAAACTCTGACTTTTGGCTCAACATAACCCCTTCTTCCCTCTTCATAGTCCATCCCTCTGGTCTGTACGTCTGCACAGCCCGTTTCCAGACCTGATGCTGATGCGCTGGACCAGGTTTTATCATGTCAACATGCTGCTAAAGCTCCAGTTTGCTCCTCCGCTAAAATGTATGATTTGTTCTCTAATGACAGGAAAACACCAGAACACTCGCAGCTGCACCGGGGTAGAGATCTCTAAAGTTTAAATAAAGAACAGAACAATAGTCCAGGGACTCTAGTGGGTCAAGAACATAAAATATACAGATGTTTTTCATTTTCTGTGTTATAATACTTCCAGGAGGAGCAGACGGAGGAGGTTGTTCAATGCTGATAGCGGTGTTTTTCTTTGAGCAGCCACGTTACGATCCAGGAGAAGTCCGAGCTGAAAGACACAAACCGTCTTTATTTGTCCTTCTTGGACTCAGGCTCCTCCTCCTGGGCGTCGCCGCCCTGCTGCTCTTGCTCATCCTCCTCGGGGACAGGGGGGAACTGTGACTGGCTGAGCTTGTCTCCTTTGGTTTTGTTGAGCTTCTTGGATTTCTGGTAGAGTTCGTTCAAGTTGAACTCTCGGATGATGTTCTCCTGATGGCGGGACGAACAGGCGGTTAGTGATGACGGTTTGTCTGAGTTTGGAAGATTAATAGATGCAAAATTTAAAAAGGCTGTTTATAATGTTGATGAATACTTTTGTTACTAAGCCTTGTAACAACCCCCCACCACTTTCCACTGCCTGTGGCTTCACTCCACATAGCAGGGATTCCTCGTCAAGAGCTAGACACTCCTGCATGGATATCAGCACCTCATCAACGGTGCAATCCCTCTGAATGTGTCCAAGCTGCACAACGACAGGTGGCCCAGCTCTGCCTGCCTTCATAGCTTACTTGCTTTTTTGATTAGATGAGTCTTTTCAATAAAAACTTCCCTCAATAAGTCACAGCAAGAAGGTTCCTGGTTCACCGCTCAGTCAGGGCCTTTCCTGAGTTCCTGTTCTCCTCATGCATGTGTGGATGCTCTCCAGGTACTCCAGCTTCCTCCTGTCACCTAAGACAGGGGTGTCCAAACTGTGGCCTGTGTCCAATCTTTATTGGCCGCAGCAAATTCCAGAAATAAAATGAAACATGGCCCACATTTGAACATTAGCAATCAAAATAATAATATCTTGCTTTCTGACTCCCTGATGAGTTTTGGTAGTAAATAGCAGTACCAAAGATTTTCCAGGGGCTGAGACAGTGGCAGGTAGGGCCAAACAGCGCCCCTGAAATCTGATTGGTGTCCCCAAAGACCTGGAAGTTGTTCTCTATTTGCCTTGTCAGCCATTAAATCGAGCTTTTATCGTTAGTTCAGGCAGGCCATGGAGTCAAGCTCTACCCCAGTCAGCTAATCTAACTCAAGCCCTCATCAGCTGATTTGCTCTAAACATGCTACTGTCCAATCGCTCCAATGCTGCCTTATTTAAACTTCACTTGCCTGGCTACACTCTCTGTAAGCTGCTCTTGCAACCCTCCTCCACCCCAGCTCCTCCTTTATTCCAGTGTTGATTTCGTTGACTAAAACTATGACTAAAAATATTCCCAGACAGCCTTTTTTCCATGACAGAAACTAGACTAAGACTAACAAAAATAGATCTGTGATGACTAAAACTGACAAAAACTGAGTTTAGTTTTCATTAAGATAACTAAAACTAGACTAAAATGTAATATAGTTTTCATCAGACATTCAAAATCCCTGATGTTTCTCCACTGTGGGTAATTCTGTCAAAAAACAATGCAGCTGTATCACTTCTGCCTTTCAGCTGTAGAAAGCAGGGACCCCACACATTACCAGGATTTGGTACCAGATTTAAGCAAGAAAATAAATGCTTGGACTCAAAGTAAAGACTAAAACATGAGGACTTTTTGTGGTCTAAAACAAGACTAAAATGTTTTAAGTTTTCGTAGACTAAAACTACACTAAAACTAAGCAGGATAGAAATGACTAAAATGTGACTAAAACTAAAATGCATTTCATTTAACGACTAAAACTAAGACTAAAATTAAAAACAGCTGCCAAAATTAATACTCCTTTATTCTGCTTCTGACTGGCTCAATGCCATATACCTCATCTTGTGGGTATTAAAGTTGTCCCAACGTTCTTATAATATATTTCTGTATGTAGCCCTCAGTGGAAAAAGCTTGGACACTCTTGGACTAAGACATGCTTGGTAGGTTAATTTGTGACTCTAAACTGCCCGTAGATGTGTGAGTGTGCCTGAAGATCAGCTTTAATTGAAAAGAAGTCTTTCAAAGCAAAGGAGTTGTTTGGAGGTGGGTGAGCGGTCTGTTACTGCACAGCTTGGATGCATTCAGTACGGCCGTTCTGTACGTAAATGAAAACTCTGCCCTTGAAATGAGGCTGAAACATCTCAGTGGGAGATTTCCTTTATCACCAGCAGCCTCAGATCTGAAGTTTACTGTCAAGTCTGACCTCAGTGAAGCTCCAGGATACTGCTCTCCCCTTCTTGTCCACCTGGGGGCGTCTCATCACCTCCTTTCCCCCCTGAAACAAGACCAGGGAGGGGAGCTGTTTGGACAGCGGGGACGTGGAAACCTTATACCTACAGAGCAGAAATAAATCCTCATAAGATAACATTTTCACATGAATCTAGCTTTTAATTTGTTCAATGAAGAAACTGAAATGCTACGTACTTCTTTGAAACCTCTCCGTATCGTCCGATGTCCACTTTGCCAAACTTGAGGCCGGCACAGTTGTACCTGAAACATGAAAATAAACTTTGAGCTGTGCGTGTGTCAGAGGACATGCCTTTTTTTAACTGAGGGGGCAGTGTCTTACTTTAGAGAGAGATCAGCATAGACTGAAGCAAAGGACTGACACTCCGGTGACCAGTTAGCAAAAAATTCTACGATCCACGTCACACGGCTGTCTCTCTCCAGCTCATCCTGAACAAAAACACAAACACAAATGATCACATGCTTGTGAATGATGTTAGAACTGAAGTCAGAAACAGAAACAGCTGTTTCTCTTGTACTCACATCGATGGTTTTGTCACTGAAGTATTTGATGTACTCTGGTCCCATGTAGAGAGGAGGCTTACAGGTCATCAGAAACACTGAGACACAAGAAAACAACACAAGATGAACAAGATTTCTATGAATCCCAGTAACACAGAAACCACCCAAGCCCTCCCACTTATACCTTATGGAGGCTTAGAACCACCAGGCAGTAGATCTAGTTTCTACATGTGTTACAGGATGTCTTTCAAAAAGAGTTCCTCATTTCCTGAAAACTCTCTAAAATTGCTCTTTGTTGCATTTTTTATATTTTTTTTCTCAAGCAGGCGAGAGCAGTGAATTTGTCAATCTCTTTGTGCCGTTTAGACTGCTCTCTGTCTGTATTTGGAGATCAAGAATCGGATATTGGGTTTTCTAGTGGGTCATTTCCCCCGGAGCGGTCCGATCAACTTTGGTACAGTGAGGTATGCATTTACTTGCGTTTCCTCTATCAAAAACTGGAAAGGGTCCCAAATGACCAAAACATACCATCCTACTTTTTTGGCACCCTTCCATGGGGGGGTCAAACTAACCTTGCTGTCCCAAAAGGGTGGAGCTACACGCACAAGAGAGGGTTTACATTGACGTCTACCCTCAGCTGTGCTGAGAGACAACGCATATCTGTCTGCTCTGTGAGGAGTGGAAGAAGATGGGAGAAAACAGATTAAAATCTGCTGAAATTAGGGATATTTGGACTTAACTGAGATCCATACTGTCTCCTGGACTGTAGTCATTGATATATATATAGTAATAAATTAGGTTTCCTGACATTTATGTGGCCGTGATTTTAAGTACACAAAGCAGAGCCTGAAGGCTCATATCAGCCCTGCTCATCTGAAACCGAACTGATGATAAAGTTTTGTGAATTTGAAGCTTCAGATCAGTTGATTCTCCATATTTCAACTGTTCATTTACTTAGTTTTTATTTTGGGTAACCAGTGAAAAGATCACGCTGTGGTTGGAAATCTGTTCTGAAGCCTATTTTAAATAGAGATCGTCATACCCAAGATTTCTTACTCAATCTCATTTGATCCTAACAACAGTTAGATCTTATGTTTATTTTAAATGTAACAAATTCTCACAGTACTGCTCTCAACTTTTATATCATGTCATACACACTGTTAAACTGTCAGATACCTAAAAGGGGAAACATTTTAACCTCTTTAAGACAAGTTTATATTGTTCTCAGAGGTCCCCAAAAACATGCCTGTGAAGTTTGTTGCTAAAAAAACACTACAGTATTTGATTTTTGCATGTCTAAAGAGCCCTCTGTTTCAGCCCTGCACACAACGAGCTGTTTCTGTGTTTGTGGCTTTAAATGTTATTGAGCTGTCTGACCCCGCCCCTGACCACACCCCTCTCAGGAAATGGGTGTGGCACTCCTGATGTTACAATTCTACAGACACTTCTATCCAAAGTTTAGGACCTGACTGGGATATGAACCATCACTCTCACAGACCAAAGCCAGCAGGGTAACCCACTGAGCCATCCAGCATCTCAGCTGGCAGCTGAGATAAAGATCAGGAGAGGAGGGCGGAACTTTCTTCCAACTGTGGGGGCCAACCGAACCCAGGGGCGGTGCTTACTCCCCACATGAGGTCATGAGGGTAAAATCTGAGAACAGCTTGTTTCAGCACACATTTTCTGAAAAGTGGAGAAGGAGAAGGGATTGGGATTGGATTTTTCTGATATTTGAAGTGATTGTGGACAGGCCAGGGGCAAATATTTCTGTTAGAAAGGCCTGAAATATTGATTTTTGCATAATATGCCCCTTTTAACTTCATGGAACGTTCACAGAAATAACTTAAATATTCAACCAAATAGAAATCACGTAAATGTACAAAGGCTACCTTATTTAATCTGTGATAGATGGGCTTGACCATTTTTAAGTCTTTCCCCTATAAATCCATCTCTGTAGAACAGAGACTGTGGGACTATTTGAACAGCTATTCAACATAATCTGTTGTCTTTAGATACATTATATATACTTTCCCCATATGGTTGATTTGCTGAAATTTAAGGTCTTAATTTCCTTTAAGGTCAGAGGAAGGAGCATAGAGTTGAATTCAGATTAAATTCATCACCTACTGAATGCTTCTTGTATCTACTGTGATAGTCCAGCTTCATCTTGTGTGTTTAATTAAAACACATTATTGTACAGTTCTGGCTCCAAACATTTCTATAAACAGATTCTATTAGCTGAGGATCTGGACTGACTGCAGTGAACATCAACAAGATGCTGTTACTAAAAAAGACGTCACGTTTTAGCTGGAATAAAGCCGTTTCCTGCTTACTCCCTACTGATTTCTGTCACCAGTTATAGATTCCTGCCACTCAGAAGCTGGAACAACAGAGACTCTCTCTGCATTTGCAGCACATCCATTGCCTCTCCAGTCCACTCACCAAGTGAAGGCATGGGTGTCTGCAGTGCAAACTCTTTTGGGGTGTAGCTTACCAAACTGTACTCCATTATACTGGACCACCTGGTGATAACGCGGCTTTAAGCGTCCAAAAGGACTTGAGAAACATTGGTTTCTGACTTTGGGTTTGAACAGACCATTGTCACTCTCTCTCTCTCTCACTGTAGCTTTTTGTTAAAACCTGACTAAAATTCTGAAGGTTTTTATGTAATTTTTCTTTCCAATACAACAGATAACTGAAAGCTAAAGGCTGTAATGTTTTAAAGCATGTGTTACTGATGTTGAATTGAAGCAGTGAAAATTTTAGTAACCTTTCAAAGTAGGCCCAGGGTTTTAGGACCTGGATGGATCAGGATAGGGTAGGTGAGTGTTTGTTTTGTGTGTGACAGTAAAGGCTGCACTGACCTATGCAGAGTGTCAGATAAAGCAGTCCCATCCTGATGTCCAGTCTGAAGAACAGGATGACGTTGGCCACTTTGCTGAACAGGATGATGTTACCAACATGCTGCTCCACCGTAACTGAAATGAAGACATACAGAGACAACATTTATGTTTTTGCTTTCCCACAAGCCATATAACATCTAACTAAGCAGAGGACAATGATGCTCAGCTGTTATCCAAAACTCAGGGAGGTGTCCCAGTGATGACGGGCTGAAACAACTGCTCATGCTGCCTTGCAACAGTCTGAAAGCCTGTTCATTCACAACACTGCAACTGGGAGAAACACATCAGCACTCTCAGAGCCATGACTCTCTGTGCTTCAGCTAGGCCTGGGAGATCTTCAGCTTTATCCATTTAATTGTTTCTGCAGAAAATCCAGATTTGAATCATTGAAGATTTTAGATTTTGATTCTCTTATAAATTTCCTCCGCTGCACTCCACGGGCTTTCTACTGAGTTCAGGCAAACCAAATGGAAACACCAGGTCAGAAGCAGGTCTGGCAACGGCTCGCTTTGTCTCCCTCACCCACAGACAACTAAACACACACATGCATTTGAGTGTGGTGTGAAGAGTGAAGGCATTGTCTGACTACATGCTGTGTTTCTCACAGACCAACCAGGCAACCAGTTAAGCATTATTTTTATTCTTTATCCTCGTGGTTGCCATCCATGGTGAATGGATTAGTACAGAATATTAATCTTCTTTCTAATCCTTGTGGTTCTGTTGCAGTTTTGCTCAGGAAAGTTAAGTATTAAACCTGTTTAGGCAATATTTCCTAGCCCAAGCTCTGGTTTCTTTGCCTTTGTCAAAGAAGTGAAAACACAAATAAATGAGAGGATCCAGACTTTGGAGCCATTCACAGGACAACAGACACACAGGGGGTTAACGCCAATTTACGCTGTGAGCTTGAGGGAGGAGACAGTCCTTTTGTTCATCTCTCCTGGTTATTCCCAGAGCAGTTACCTTAATAAGAGGAACTGATTTCACCTCGTATAAGCAGAGCAAAACAGCAATGGGCTGCTGAGGCACACGACATGCCTTGATTGTCGGAGACATAAACTGAATTGCAGGCGACACAGTCAGCTGTTCCGATTCAAGCTGCAACAGCTAAGTCTATACTGCTGCAAATGTTCCCTGCAGCACTCTAAAACATTCTAGCTGCTGAATGGTGTTTCAGATTTACATAATTATTGAACTAAATATGGTAAAAGTTAACATTCAGGGTCTACATTTCCATTCAATGCTTTGTTTTAAAAGTGGGTAAAGACAAAGGCGGGATTTCTCTCAAGAACTTAATGGTGGCCGTGGTTTAGTGATATACTATTATGGCAAATGCTTGGCGTTTGGACATGACATTATCATGATGCGGCACTTTTTCTTTCCCAGAACAAAGAAGGACGACACTCACTGGCTCGTCTGTTCTTCATCATGACGATGGCACTGAGGAACATGAGGATCTCCACCTCTCTCTGTGGACACAAACATGACAGTAAATCAGTCTGTTTACATTCAGGTTTCAGAACAACATATTTTCATTCAGCATGTTAACAGTAGACACGTTTCTGTTCAGGCAGTAGACAACGCAACACTCAGTACGTTTAGATGCTAAGTAAAGGGGAGCTATGAGCTCAATTAGGATATTTAACTGGATTACCGTCCTTGCTCCTGTATCAGTTTACTGAAAAGCCCCAATACTTCCTCTAAAATAGGTTAAGATTTGCCAGCTTCCAGCCAGTTACTACAGACCTTCTTTATGCTGGTGGTAAACTGGTTTTTTGCCGAGCAGTAAAAAGCATGGACGAAATTTACAGCTTGGCACATTTAATAAACACTCCATACCAGTGTTACTCAACCCTGCGCAACCAATGAGCGAAATTGTAGATAAATATCTTTACAAGAGCCAAGAGTGGCAAAAATGGGTTAAAGTGGCAATACAAATATGTTAAAGTGGCAAAAATGGTCAAAAGCAGCAAAGAATTAGCAAATAAATGGGTGAAAAGGGGTAAAATGGGCATTAATGGGAAAACTGGGTGAATAATGGGGAAAAAAGGGGCAAAAATGGATCAAAAATGAGTTAAAAGTGGCAAAAATAGTCAAAAGGCAGTAAAACGTGGCAAAAAAGAGACTAAAATGTGCACAAAGCAGCAGAGAGCAGAAAAAATGGGAAAAATGAAGTGGCAAAAGATGGCAAAAAAAGGGTAAAAAAAAAAAAGCAAATAGCAAAAGGCTGGATAAAAGGCAAAAACTGGTGATAAAGGGCAAAAATGGTATAAAAATGGCAAAAAATGGGCTTAAAAAGCAGTAAAAACAGATTTAAAGGGCAAAAAAAGGGGGAAAAAATCAAATAAGAGCAATAGAAACATACAGAAAAAAAATAAAGGTTGACAAAGCCAACTGCTAAAGATTGGGATACAAACTTTTCAATGTAGCTTGCAATGGATAATTTCTGAGGTCAAAGTTTCCTTTTTTAAAGGTTTTCTGGGGGAAAAATATTTCAAATGAAGAATATAAAGAGCCACAAATCATCACAAAAGAGCCACATGTTAAGCAGTAGTTGAGCTCTGTGCTTTATTTTTGGCACAAATATTTAATGCACGCTGTCCCTTTGCTTCTATGGATATTTTAGTGAGATGACAGCGTGACTTCTGCCATGCTAAACACTTTAATGCTTGACTTCCAGGTCAAAGTGAGGTATGGAGGCTGTGTAGCATAAAATAATTACAACAGTTTGGGTCTAACTGATGTGTATACATGTAGCCTATGTGTTGCTGTTTCTTATTTTTAAGGCATTATTTTAACTCGCCTAAATGGAGTCTTTGGGGAGAGTTTATGGAGCTATTATTGTTGCAAAACTATCTAACTAATAGAGCTGAACGATTCATGAAAATAATCTGATCGCGATTTTTTCCCCCCAATATTGTGATTGCGATTTAATATGCGATTAATTTTAAGTTCCTCTTGTTATATATTTTTCAATAATGCAAGCAATAAGTTTTGATGTTATAACCTACATCATGTCCAGAGCATTTTAAATAAGTAAAATGTTTATTCTGAAAAAACTTGAAAGTTTGCAATATGTGCATAAAACATCTGCTGCAGAAAGTGTTAAACTGGTATTTTGACACATTTTAAGCTAAAGAAATATCGCAGCCTTGGCCATTTGTGAACTGCAGAAGGCCATATTGCAATTTAATCTAATTCGCAAGTGATTTCCCAACCCTACTAACTACTAACTAACTACACAGATCCATGCACAGATTTGCAAACATGTACTCTGATACACAAATGATGAGTGCCAAAATCAGCAAAGATTTGCAAGTCCATACAAAGGTCCACAGATGTGTGTTTAGATCAGTAAAACTGTGGACTAATTTGTAACTTTGGACTTAGGTAATAATGACTGAAGATGATTTAGTATTTTTGCTTCAAGTTTTGAAAATACACAAATCATCAGGTAGAACTGAAGAGAGCCTCTCCATCTGTGTTAATTCTGGCAGCTATTTTTTATTTTAATTGTAGTCTTAGTCTTTAAATGAAATGTATTTTAGTTTTAGTCACATTTTAGTCATTTCTATGCTTTTTAGCTTCAGTCTAGTTTTAGTCTACGAAAACTCAAAACATTTTAGTCTAGTTTTAGTCCATAAAAAGTCCTCTAATTTTAGTCTTTACATTTAGCCCAAGCATTTATTTTCTTGCCTAAATCTGGTACCAAATCATGGTAGAGTGTTCTCTGCACTCTGTCAAACCTGGGGTCCCTGCTCTCTACAGCTGAGAGGCAGAATGGACACAGATGCATTGTTTTTGGACAGATTTCCCCTACACTGGAGAAATATTATGGATTCTGAATGTCCGATGAAAACTACATTACATGTTAGTCTAGTTTTAGTCACCTTGATGAAAACTAAACTGAATTTTTGTCAGTTTTAGTCATCACAGATCTATTTTTGTTAGTGTTAGTCTAGTTTTCGTCATGGAAAAAAAGGCTGTCGATGAAATTAACACTGCTCTCCATTGGCTATCTATTTGAAGGAGACTTTTGCAACACTTCTGCCGTGCACAATCTACAGTTTCACTGCATTGTTCATTATTTAATTTTTTTTTTTTTGCATTTGCAAATCTATCTACACATTTGAGCTTGTGTGGCACTTCTCTAGTCGTCTGACTAGTCAAAGTGCTTTTACATTACAGGTCACACCTACCCATTCACATCCTTTTACTCCGCACACTAATGGGGTTACTATGGAGAATATCATCCCATTCAAACACAGATATTCATACTGATATACACCACCTACGAAACTAAAATGCAGGAGCTGGGGATCAAAACCACAACCTTCCAACTGTGGGTAGACACCCAGTCTGGTCCAGAACTCTAATTTTTGTCACAGTTCTATTGAAACAGGCATCAGTATCATTTCTTCTAACAAAATCGTACAAAAGTCTAAATTCTGTCATCATGGCAGCACCACAACTCTTCAAATCAGCTGTGTTGTTTCGAGGCGACCTTGAGAGGTGCAGGTGCGCATACAAAAACAAGCATCTCCTCTCCAACAGCTACTATGAAAGGGGCCACCCTTCCTTTCACGTATGCACTCTCAATGTCACACCAAACTCCATCAACAAACACAAGAATTTAACGTTGTGCTGCAGTTGGAAGTGGAATTTAGCTCGCAGTGTAAGATACACGACTTGCTGCTGTTTATTTAGGATCCTATGGTTCATTCGGCCTATATCATTCCAAGCATGACCCTAAAGATGACCCTTAATTCTGCTGTGCTAACCTTAGCGAGCTAACGATAGCTAGCTACCCAGACACCAGTTATCAAAAGCGCAATGCGACTAAATAAAGGCATATATTTATTTTCTAAAACGACAATAACGAGAGTCTATGCATGCCGATGGCCATATATCGACTTAATTGATTAGAGAACGATATAAATGAGGTGTTAAAGTGCATTTTTTTTCGATAGACGACAGAAAGAATGTAAATCTTCAGTTTTTTGAATGAAGTTTGGCCTGCCGTTCTCTCCTCTATAGCCAATGTCAGCTGGCCCAGGCTGTAAGCCTGTCCAACGAACAAACCCCTTATTCAAGCACTGAAAAGTTGCCATTAGCTACATATTGTGTAGTAATCCCTCTAAAAGAGCAGATGTAGATTTTTCTACAGACCCAGTCGAAGTCGCAGGAGTTGCCGTCCTCTCGCTGTGTGGACAGATGGTCGCAGATACCGGGCGTCTTTCGGACAGCTAGAAAGGCTACAGACATGAACAGAGAGGCTATATAATAAGGCTTCAGCAGCCACTTGTAGACCTGCGGTAGGTGGTACAAGAAAGCAAATAACGGCGTTAGCAGCGCCATTTTCACTTAAACTTTCTGACTCAAAATAAAACGGGTAACACGACCCCGAATAGGCCTGTGTAGCTCCGTTAGCGTAAAATGAATGCTCTCTGGGCTAGCTTGACGCTTCGCTAGTAGTGTACAAGCAACTTCCGGTTTTTCTATTCAAAATAAGTCATTTATTTTATTATTTATGTACCTTCTGTCGTTCAGGGGGAATTCTTTGTGTTTAAAGTTGTGTATTGAGTACAGAACACATTTTCCTTTCTATGTTGATACATTTTTTCTGTTAAATCGCTTCAATAAGACGAAGATAGAAATAAATTTCGCTTTTAATTTGAAAGTAACTTCCCTTCTAACTGCGGTTAGTTCCTGTTAGCTTTGTTCACATCCGCTGTTTGCGGTGAGTACATTTGTGAAGAAATCCTCATTTAAATCGAGTAGAAGGGGTGCAGAGGTCATTCAGGACGAGTGTTTTAAATCGTAGTTAGGCGCATTTAATCTAAAAGGGCTCCCACTCGGAATAAAATAAAGTTGTTCAACTAAATGTATTAATTCAGTAATGTTTCAGTCCCGTTTTATGAGTGTTTGTAGAAGGTATTTCCCGAAAGGGCACACTTTTCTCTTAACAAAACTGTACCACGTTAAATTAGAAATGTTTAATAATTGTTAATGGCTCTAATGATCATGAAGCAAACACTTTAAAAATAATAATATTTATTTTTGCTCTTGGCAAAAATTAAGAAAACCCTTCAACCAACAGTCATCCATATTAAACTATGAATAAATCATCTGACAAAAATATACCCTGCCCTGTATACATTTTTATTACTTTTAGAGATTACGCCTGTATTATTTTCAAAATATCTGCTCAAACAACATATTCAGAGTTTGTAAGTTTAAAATATAAATATGACGAACATGAAAAAGTCAGAGAAAAAAACATCATAATGCTAAAGCTGTCGATGAAGTTTCTACTCATATAGGGCTAGACATGCAAAATACAGTCATTAAAGTCAAGTGGGGCCCCCTAAGGGAGGTTTCCTACTGTCACTGCAAATTTTGCACATTTTGAGACACAACTGTGGTTCAAAGTTTTTGCTTGCCTTTCTTGTTAACAAGCAGCTCCTCTACTTGTGTGATTTATAGTTTTATGATGTACAAAACACAAATAATGTACTTCATAGCTATATTCCCAGGATGTTTGAAATTACAGAGAGTTGGTATAAATGAAGGAGAACAGGAATATTTCAACAACAGAACATCACAATGGCAAACCAGAGCTTTGTAGACATAAAGTGGAACAGTTTTGATGAAAAATAAAAATGTAAAGTTCTCTGGGCATCCAAGAAAATGTTTAAAAATCAGATGACATGCCGATAAACAATTTTAAAGATTAGATAAAAACAAGATCAGACTTGTTGGATAATCTGTTAATATGATAAAGTACTCAGCTAGATAGATTATTTATCTGATGTGTGCACAAAAAAAAATTCAAATGGCTCCGACAGCTGAAACAGAGGCTAGAGTCAGTGACTAAAGTTTGCTCAGCTTGGGTGACACCAGCAAAAAACTCCCAGTTATCATTAAAAGAGGCCATGCCCCCAATTCTTCTTCACTTTAAGCCTTAATATAAGTGAGCTATCAAGTTTGATAAAAAATTATGTGCAGTTGTAATAAAGAGAGATGTATTTATTTATCATTTATTTTAACAGGGGAAACCCAGCAAGACCTAGGCCTCTTTACCAGGACTGCCCTGCAATAACACAATACAATACAGGGTTAGAAAAACACGTACAACATGGTTAAAATAGTTACAATACTTTCATAAACACTTATACATAACTGTAAATCTACGCCCTGGTTAATAAATCACAGTTTAAAGCAGTTGCAATCACCCTCACCAGACACAACTTCTTTAAAATCTCCAAATGACTGTTCAGTCGGAGGTGGATGTGATGGTGATGTAACCAGGCAGGTAAAGGTGCTAATCTGTGGGAGGCAGGTATAGTGACCACAATATAGTGATAATAATGATGAGGATTTGATAAATAAGGCTGTTGAGTCAGATGTAGTCAGTTTGACTTTGGTAAAGGTGCTGCTCTGATGGGTGAAAGGTTTAGAAAATAGCAATTAGGATGTAAGAGTTTAGAAATCTGAGGTTTTCTTCAGACCTGTAGACTGATAGAGAAAATGGGATCAATCTTCTAATTTTATTCTCAAAAGTAACCCTTGACCCCACAGTTGAATGTTCAACCCTATTATATTTACTCCACTCCTCCACTTCACAAGGAATCTCTCTTGTTTTATTTGTTTTCCAGGAATCATTTTTTTAGTGACGAACCTCGTCTGACTCAAATGGAGTGCACCTGTTTTGCAGCACGTAAGAAGGGAGTGTGCCACAATCCACTGCGGTTGAAGTGATCTGTATCTGATTTTTTGCTCACATGTGACTCATATCTGATTTTTTTTCTGTGAACAGCACAAGTCACATTGAATCTGACCTTTCTGAATCAGATTCGGGCTACTTTCGTATGTGGTTCTATATTAGATACGTATCGGATCTTTTGGAAGTTGACTGCAGTGTGCACAGACGAACAAAAAGATCCGATCCTGGCCTGCAGTGTGAACGTAGCCAGATTGACAGGTGAAATGCAGGATACTCGGCAGGTGTTTCTGTACAATATATAAAGCCCTTAATGCACAAGGGTTAGGAGGAAGGTTTGAAAATCACAGCAGTGCACTGAGCTACAGAGGAAAACATTTTTATTCGTGATTGATGACAAATCTGTGAGACAGGGGAACTGAGAAGTGTTCATCTTAGATCTCCTGGTTTCAGGTAAGTTCATTTTTATGACTGAGGTTTTCTTCAGACCTGTAGACTGATAGAGAAAATGGGATCAATCTTCTAACCCTTGACCCCACAGTTGAATGTTTAACCCTATTAGACTTATCACTTTCATTTCATTTTGTTAGGCCACTCCTCTATTTCACAAGGAATCTTTGTTTTAACTGTTTTTTTTTCCACTCATTGTCATACCATTCAAACATCTTTGAGCACTGACTCAAATGGAATGCGCCTGTAGCTTGTTTCGGAGGACAAAAGAAGACAGTCTGCCACACAGGCGTGCCAAGATGATGAGAGATTGACAGGTGAAATGCAGGATTCCCTTTCCCAGCCTTTCACAAGAGTGCTAACACGTAAGGCACACATAATCGGCAGGCGTTCCTGCACAATATATAAAGGTCTGCCTGCACAAGGGTTAGGAGGAAGGTTTGAAAATCACAGCAGTGCACTGAGCAACAGAGGAAAACAGTTTTATTCATCATTGAGGACAAATCTGTGAGACAGGGGGAACTGAGAAGTGTTCATCTTAGATCTTCTGGTTTCAGGTAAGTTTATTTTTATATTTGTATTTTAGCTGTTGTACATATTTTTGCACTATTTTAGGTTCTAAAGAAATCAATTTCCAAAGTGATATTTTGTACTTGAATTAAAAAGGCACATTATAAGTTAAATCACACTAGCATGCTGATTAAAATCAGTTTAAATAAGGATGCTACTGTGTTTTTTGTTATTTCAATAGAGGGTATGAAAATTAAAATATCTACAGTGCTTAACAAATGTATTAGACCACCCTAACCCTAACCAAAGTAAGGTTTATGCCACAGCTGCTCTAAATTAACAGCATTGGTAATTACCAAGATCATTTTTGATGTTTCTGCAATGGTTAATACACCAATATGTAGAAGCTCTTTAACCAAAATTATATTTTTATTACTAAAATAGAATTCTTATTGTTATCCATGAATTTTCTAATTTACTGGTTTACAAAAAAACGGAAAAACTAGTGAATATTTCTTGATGAATGTGTCAAATTATAGTTATTTACTTACATTCCTGAACAGAAAAATGAGTTTTAGTGCTTGAATGTTATGCTTGATTCATTTCTGACTTCTCAGAGAAGCCCAGTGAGCCGGCTCAAATTTGTGTGAATTCAGTTTGAAATTCCTCATTCCTGTTCAAAATGGTAAAACATGGAGAGCTCAGTGAAAATGAAAGAGTCTGCATGAAAGCACTTCATGATACAGCTGTGGCATAAATCTTACTTTGGGTGGTGGTCTAATAAATAAGTATTTCCTGCTCGTATCAAACCGTATTGCTGCAAAAACAGCACAAACTCGACATTATTTACCACAGCAATTTCCTTCTATCCCGTTTTTGGATTCACAGATGAATTTTAGAATTGATACCGCCTCTTTTTTGTCTCTAACTGTGGAGGAGCTGTCAGCACTGCAACTGTTGCTGTAAGAAGTTAGTTCAGTCCACAATCGTTTCTGGATTTAGCTTCAGACAGTCTCAACAAATCTGGAAACTCTTTGGTAAATTCGCCCCTCATATTATAGCCATTTTTCATTTGTGTGTTCATGAGTAAAATGTGTCGAAAATCTTTCAGAAAAATTGTAAGGTTTTGGAGAAGTGGATGACAGAATAAGGAGTGCAAAATAATTTAGAGGATATGGAGGAAACATTTTTTTATGCAGTAAAGGTCAAAAAGTTTGCTTCCTCTGTGAAACACAGAGGTTTGGTTGACTTTCAACCAAAGAAGATGTTATGAACAGAAAGGGGGCATCTTGGGTCAAAGGTCACATGCAAAATACACTTTTTAGGCTTTTTCTAGTAAAAATATGTCCACAATCCCCCCCAAAACTCAGAGAGAATCAGCTGAAAGGAGGATAAGGAGAGCCACATCCATTTCATGAGAGGGGTGGAGTCAGGGGAGGAGTCAGACAGCTCATTAACATATAAAGCCGCAGACACAGAAACAGCGTGTTCTGAGCCGGGCTGAAGCAGAGGTTTTTTTAAACATGCAAAAATCCAAAACTAGAGTTTTTTTCTTCAGCATCAGACTTCACAGGCATGTTTGGGGACCTCTGAGACCGATATAAACTTGTCTTAAAGGGGTAAAATATGTGACCTTTAACTTGGATGTTTAGCTTTAATCCTTATGATCAGGCATTTCCCCATGACTCTGTCGAAGCTAATATTTTCTTTTCCTTGTTTGTTTTGTTTTTAAAAATCAGATACTGAATCTCCAAGCTGGAATGAAAAGAACAAATGCATGATAGCAGGAAAGTTTTAAGAGTGCATCATGAGATTGGCAATAGTCTTTTGCGTAGCAGGAATGAGCTTGTCATAGTAGGAGAGTACAGATGCTACTAAAGATAAGAACATCATCTAGATGAACCGGCTTCACTGTAGCTTCTGTCATTAATACCATCTCTCCTCCAACAGCAATGACACAGAGAGGCAAAACTGAAAGTGCTATCCAAAAAGAGTTTCAACAGGTTTCAAGGAGGAGAGGAACGCCTTAAACATGCCTGAAAAACAGTAAGTTTATTGTGGTTTTACTTTTCTTTGTGGTTCATATACATTAACGTAAAGGGAGATGATGGGAAGTTTTATTTTATGCTCCAGCTAACTAATAAAACACATTGTTAGTACACTACACAAAAAAGGGACAGCATTTTTGAAATAGGGAAGTTGGATTTGGATGAGTGTTCGTGGCTATTTTTAGAGTATGAATAGTATCACTTGGTGATTATACACACACACACACACACACCCATATTGGTGTGTGTGTGGGTGTGTAGGTGTGTGTGTATGTACAGTGCTTAACAAATTTATTAGACCAACCCCCAAAGTAAGGTTTATGCCACAGCTGCCCTAAATTAACAGCATTGGTAATTACCAAAATCATTTTTGATGTTTCTGCAATGGTTAATACAACAATATGTAGAAGCTCTTTAACCAAAATTATATTTTTAATGCTAAAACATAATTCTTATTGTTATCCATGAATTTTCTAATTTACTGATTTACAAAAAAACGGACAAAATAGTAAAGCACATTGTTATTTCTTGATGAACATGTCAAATTATAGTTATTTACTTGCATTCCTGAACAGAAAAATGAGTTTTAGTGCTTGAATGTTATGCTTGATTCATTTCTGACTTCTCAGAGAAGCCCAGTGAGCCGGCTCAAATTTGTGTGAATTCAGTTTGAAATTCCTCATTCCTGTTCAAAATGGTAAAACATGGAGAGCTCAGTGAAAATGAAAGAGTCCGCATGAAAGCACTTCATGATGCTGGATGGTCTCTGAGACAAATATGACAGGTGGTCTAATACATTTGTTAAGCACTATATGTATATGTATATATATATATATATATATATATATATATATATATATATATATATAGATAGATAGATAGATAGATAGATATAGATATAGATATATATATATATATATATATCTATATATATAAAGTATTTAAATATATGTATCTACACTGCCTGGCCAAAAAAATGTCACCACCAAAAGAAGGTCACACTCTCTAATATTTCGTTGGACCGCCTTTAGCTTTGATTGCAGCATGCATTCGCTGTGGCATTGTTTCGATAAGCTTCTGCAATGTCTCAAGATTTATTTCCATCCAGTGTTGCATTAATTTTTCACCAAGATCTTGTACTGATGATGGGAGAGTCTGACCACTGCGCAAAGCCTTCTCCATCACATCCCAAAGATTCTCAGTGGGGTTGAGGTCTGGACTCTGTGGTGGCCAATCCATGTGTGAAAATGATGTCTCATGCTCCCTGAACCACTCTTTCACAATTTAAGCCCGATGAATCCTGGCATTGTCATCTTGGAATATGCCCGTGCCATTAGAGAAGAAAAAATCCATTGATGGAATAACCTGGTCATTCAGTATATTCAGGTAGTCAGCTGACCTCATTCTTTGGGCACATAATGTTGCTGAACCTAGACCTGACCAACTGCAGCAACCCCATATCATAGCACCGCCCCCACAGGCTTGTACAGTAGGCACTAGGCATGATGGGTGCATCACTTCACCTGCCTCTCTTCTTACCCTGATGCGCCCATCACTCTGGAACAGGGTCAATCTGGACTCATCAGACCACATGACCTTCTTCCATTCCTCCAGAGTCCAATCTTTATGCTCCCTAGCAAACTGAAGCCTTTTTTGCATGCCAATGATTCGACCCTTCTTAAACAGACTAAGATCTTTTCCAAGACCACAGGATGTGTCTTTGGACATGGTTGTTAAAGAAATGAGAAGTTACTCATTGCATCAGCTGGGCTTAAATAACTTGTTGCCAGCTGAAAGATAATCGCCCATGCAGTGATTATCCAATAGGAGGCTCGTACCTATTTGCTTAGTTAAATCCAGGTGGCGACTTTTTTTGGCCAGGCAGTGTATTTGTATATATCCCAGTGCCCTTCTTAACTTCTAACTTTTTTCATATCTTTGACAGAACCACTGATCCAACTCCGACGCCCAGTCCTCCAGAACCTGTGCCCCTGAGGAACGCTTACTCAATGTTTATACCTCCCAACTTTAAGAACCAAAGGTATAGTACGTTTACCTGCTCTGCAGCATTCCTCACAGTACATGTCACTTCATTGCTAGGAAGTCAATGAAACATCAACAAGATTCAGAACAATTATAAATTCATACAAAACAGCCTAATAGCAACAGGGTCGTAACATAACTGTTATCATAAGACAGCATTTGCTCTGAACTTTTTCAGCAACAAGTTAGGAAAGGCATTGATTACTTCTGAAAATGTAAAAAAAACACATCTAATATTTACTAAAGACTGAGGTTAGAGCTCTGAGAGACAATTGAAACAATGGTTGAATTCTACAGAGGCTTTCAGGGGAGTCCCATTATCTGATGTGCCATTCCAAGTCACACGTATATAAGTGCAGCGCAGTAACATCACAGTTGTCAGTCATTCTGCCACTTCTACAGCAAGGAGTTAAAGGTGCAGTGTGTAGAAGTTGGCAGCATTTCGCCGAACAGAAACGGTGAAAATGGGATATAATGTTTATATATTTATGTGAAGTATGTTAAAATAAGTGCACAATCATCCCCTCAAAACTTTGGTTTTCTTTTTACAAAATTAGAAAAAACTTTTTAAATTTACATTACCGCGGGTCGCGCTCATGGAGGCTGACATAACGAACTGCCATGTTGTCTATGGCAACATTTTGGGGACAGAAAGAGCGAAACGCGATTTTTATATGCGAACCTGCCCACTGGTCCTGAAATCTACCTGGAAGGCAGGAGGAGAAGAAGACTGATCTATAATCTATAAAAATAACGGTTACAAAAATGAATGAATAAACCCTCACCTCGTCACTGCTGTAAATGATGTCCGGCTCACGATCCTTTTTGGTCTTCACAGGCTCTCGTCGCTTAGTGATGTGACGTTTTGGTAACAGATGGGCTCATTCTAACCTGTAATGCTCCCAGTAACCTGATGTTTAGGCACAACAACAACTTAATATGTGCACCAACTTTACATAGAGAACATCAGAGTAATCATAGAAAGCATGCCTTACACCCACAAAATACTTGAGGACCAACTCATTGATAAGTTCAGGGACTGCTATAAGTCTGGCCTTTTGTTTGAGCACTGCAAGAACAGACGAAAAAAACCAAGATATTTCTGCTATTGGTTTAAAGGTCATATATTCTGCATTTTAAGACAAGTTTATATTGGTCTCAGAGGGCCCCAAAACATACCTGTGAAGTTTGTTGCAGAAATAAACACTCCAGTATAGGATTTTTGGATGTCTAAAAAAAAAAAAAAACCCCTCTGTTTCAGCCCTGCTCAGAACCAGCTGTTTCTGTGTCTGAGGCTTTAAATGTTAATGAGCTGTCTGACTCCACCCCTGACCCCTCGCCTCTCGGGAAATGGGTGTGGCTTAATGGATGTGGATATGGAGGAACTTTCTTCCAAGCAGGAGGGGCCAACTGAACCTGGGGGCGGTGCTAACTCCCCACATGACGTCATTGTGGAGGGGGATTGGTTCTGATTGTTGGGGAATTCTGGACAGGCCAGGGGCACATATTTTTGTTTAAAAAAGCCTGAAAAGGTATACTTTGCATAATATGTGACCTTTAATATTTAAGGAAACTCAATGACCATAAAACATAATAACCTACATGTATTTTGAACTATGTGTGAGCCTTCCTTTATGGCCGCATACCACTATTTAGCAGAGGGGGAAAAGTACCAGACTATTGTACTGAAGTAAAAGTACAGTTACTCCGGGTGAGATTTGCTTAATTAGAAGTAAAAGTGCTGCTCTACAAATCTACTCCAGTAAAAATCTAAAATTTACTCAAAGTTCTGGGCACTGAGTAGATATTTTTGTTATCCAAGGGGCTTTCACAGTGAAATATGACCCGTCCTTAATGTGCAATGACAACAGAAAACATAGACCTCCAACCTGGTTATTTTATTCTGAGGTGCTACCTACCCAAGCAGCTGTTTTTGGAAGAAAAAATGGAATTTTTCTCTCGCTGTGTGCATGTACTGACAGAAAGCCAAATGACTGGTCACTCTCATGTTGTTGGCAGAAAGCTTGGACCTCCTTGCTCTGGCTTTTAGTGTTTATTTTTACTCAGCAGCTTTTGAAAATGTGATTGAGTAGAATACTACACTCAAAATATACTCAAGTAAAAGTAAAGGTAAAGGTAGCTACTCAAAAAAGTTCAAGTACACAGAAAAGCTCCTTATTTCCATTAATTTGAGGAAATGTAATTAATTACTTTCCACCCCTGTATTCAGACAAACCTCATGTCATGTGGATGTTGAATTCAGTCTGGATTTCAAAGTTATATTTTTCTGTGTTTTTAGTCTGAGAAGTACCGACCAATCAGAAATCAGCAGGCTTTTGTGTTTTAACAGAGCAGTCAACTGTCTGCACATTCAGCAGCAGGAGTGACTCTGTATTCAGCTTTATGAATAGATATCCATGTGTTAAAGCAGCCAACAATCAACATAAATACAGGGGTGGAAAATAACTAATAACATTTACTCTAAAACTCCAGCAGCTGGTCTCCTCTCCAGAAGAGTGGATGCTACACAATGGCAAACATGACCCTGTCCCTACTTTTTTGAAACGTGTTGCTGCCATCAAATTCAAAATGAGCTCATATTAATCATGAAATGGCAAAATGTCTCAGTTTCAACATCCGATATGTTGTTTCTGTTCTGTTGTGAATAAAATATGGGTTTATGAGATTTGCTCAGCGGTCCAACTTTTTTGAAATCTGAATCCCACCGCTGATGCGTTCAGACCGGGAACAGTTTGTTAAAAATATTGATTGTAGACACATTTAAACGTGTAGCATAAATGCAAAGAAAGCAACAGAACTCACACACTCCAGAAAATAAAGCTTAACACTCATAATTATATTTATTTGGTTGCTTGATGTAAAAAACGAAGCAGTAAACTGAGGCTGAATACCTGTCAAAATAACTACTGTTGGTGGTTCACCACTATGGATAGCAGCTAGGAGAAACGTATTTGTCCTACTTTTGCCCAAATAAAAAAATGGACAAATACACACAGTACAGGACGGTTGGGCGGAAGTATTAAAGCGGTATTATTTTCCACCCGAAATACGTCACACCCTGCTGTGCATAGAGCCCATTTTCATGAGCATACATGTTCTTCCAGCTCTGAATCATCTCTGTTTTTATTTTCCAGTCAAAAAAATCTCCAGAGTCCCCAGATATCCTTGGTTCCAAATCCTGGAGTCCCCGGATATCCTCCGTTCCCAAATCCTGGAGTCCCCGGACATCCTCCGTTCCCAAATCCTGGAGTCCCTGGACATCCTCCGTTCCCAAATCCTGGAGTCCCCGGACATCCTCCGTTCCCAAATCCTGGAGTCCCTGGACCTCTTCCCCCGAGGCCACAGGGGGACTTTGAAAGCACAGAGGAAACAACGAAATCCAAACTGAACAAGCTGTTCGGTGATGCTTTTTCTAAAATGAAAAGAAAGTCAAAAAATCACACAAGGAGATAAAAAAGTGATCACATCTGGGTACTGATAAGCCGTAATGACGGATAACCGTGTGGTAAAAGTCTCTGCTGTTGGACTTGAGACATCAGCCTATCAGGATGTTCTGCTGGTTGGAGTGTTAAGAGTTCATCATCTAGATTTTTCTGTTTCACATAAATGAGGGATCTGCCTGCTTCTTTAACTTTATAAGGAGATAATAGTTTTACTCAATGGCACTTTTTATAAATAAAAACAGTCAGTTTAAAGTGCTTCATAAAGAACAAAAAATAAAGGAAATGGAAGTAGAATAAAGGTAATAAAGCTAAAAATGAGTTGATGAATAAGTAAAAGAAATAGAATTAATAAAGTAAAAGAACTAGATTTCTAAAAATATTTCCTGACCTCTCAGGCTATTTCACTGAATCTGAATGCAAGATTTGTTTTGGTGATACTCTGAAGTCAAACACAGTTGAGTGTTCTAATAATCATCAGCTGTTATTTTCATAGTGTATTTATAAAGTGTATTTCATGTTTCAGGTAAATTCAGTTGTACCTTTAAAGGATAATACACAGCATCTCTAGGTTTAGAATAGTCTTTGTTCATCTATTAGTTATCAATACTGCAACCCATTTAAATGTGATAAACAGAAGACTGGGACGGTTTTTGGTGGATTCAGGGACTTCTTTAGCTTCTAAGGCTAACATTAACATTAAACTGGACATGAAAACTCAAGGAAAATAGAGGCCCAGTAACAGCACACTTTCATTTACACAAAGGTATTTCTCTTGGACAAATTCAGGCATTCATTCTGAGTTTTTACTGATTGGAGTTAACTGTAGAATTTCTGAGATTAACTGGGATTCAACATTTTAATTGTTTGACAGTCCTAGCACTATGTATTTGATGCATAAATTAATTAAAAATGAGTAAAAAGCCATAAAAACATGGCTACTTTGAGTTTAGCTTTACAGAGGGCCTGTTTTATTCTCACTTTGTATGTGATCAATAACAAATGTCATTATTTCCCAGTACCACTGTTATGCTGACCACATTCGGCTGTATGTCTTTTGAGCTGAGTGACACTGATAAAAATCATTTTTCACTGTTCGACTTGACATCAAGGAGAAGATGGCAAATAAATGTCTTCATTTGAACCGTTATTAAACAGATGCACTGATACAAGTCTTTCCATGTGGCTAAATTCTTCTTCTTTGTAAGAAAATCTAAATAATCTTGGAGTGATTTTTGATCGCAGTGCTTTTTGATCAACATGTTAAATCACTAACATGATAATAATAATGATAACAATGATAATGATAATTATTATAATAATTATAATAATAATTATTATAACAACAACAATCATAATGACAATATTATTGTTATTATTATTATTAGCAGTAGTAGTAGTAGTAGTAGTAGTAGTAGTGGTGGGGATGCTGAGCATCCACACTATTGATATTTGCGACGGCCATTTTGTTTATTATTATTCTTCCGCGCCAGCTATCTCCTCCTTCATACTTTGTTGTATCAACACGGTTTAAACTTTAAAAAATTCAGTTTCTTCATCAGTCAACTGCTATGACTATGCTTTATCAGCCACTGAATGCAATTTTCAGCTACTTTTAGGCCAAAACCAGCCATGTGTATGCTATTTTCAGCTATTTAAAGGCCACTTTCAGATATTTAAAGGCTACTTTCAGATATTTTTAGGCTATTTTCAGCTTTTTTAGGCTACTTTCAGCTATCTTTATCCCTTTTTTAGCTATTGAATGCCATTTGCAGCTTTTTTTATGTCATTTTATTCTATTTTTATGCTATTTTCAGCTGTTTTTGTTCTTTTGGCTATTTTCAGCAGTTCTTCCACAATTCAGCTCTCGGCATCCCCACGCAATTTCAGCTGAAGTTGCAATTTTGATCAGATTATTAGTATTATTATAAGTATTATTATATTATTACTTTTATTCCTATAGCACCTCTCCATGTACTTAGGCTTAAAAAAAGCCAACTTGGGCATGATGAAATCTGAGGTATTCATTATGAAATAAACAGTAAATCTGACACATAATAAAGTCACAGTTATGCAAACTTAATATAATTTTCAAGTTAAAGTGGATTTTTTTAACATTTGGGGACAAATAATTTTTCTTTAATTTATACTGTTTAATGATCAAACACTAAAGCTTTATAATGATATTAGAAGTAAACAGATTTTTTGATAAAAAACATGACTTTTTATGTCACATGTTGGATTTGTATCAATCTTTATGACTCAGAACTTGTTTCAAATATATCTGTGTATATCTCTGTATTAAACATGACTCAATATGTAGAGTACCCTAAAGAATTAATGCACCATGATGGCTTTACTGTTGTTTTCAGAACGTCATATATATTTTTTTTTCTTTGAAAACTGTGTTTATAATCATTTAAATCCTCAAACAGCCTCTGTGTGTGTAATCATTTGTCCTTTATACCTTTCTCTTTATGTATGAAAGCATGCCTGAGTAGCTGTGCTGATAGAGTATCTACATGTATGATTTCATCTATGACTCGACCTGATGACTAAATAAAAACGTGGGGATTATTGCACCACCATGTGAAACAGAATAATGATATCATCTTTGCAGCAAGTCAAACACTGACGACACAGCATGGTCCCATTGTTAGCATTAAGGCTGTGAAAAAAAAAGTTCCATCATCACTTCCTCCAACGTGAGCAGAAAAATCATGTCAGTAGCACACTGGAGGAGGAGGAGGAGGATGAAGAGGAGGACGGTGATTATATTTTTTTCAATATTATGAAATAATTCTGTTGCCTAGTCTGTCTTTTCTGTCATAATTTCTGATAAATACAGTCAAAATGGCTGTTTAGGTAGCATTTTACGAAGCTTTTTTAATGCAATTATCGGCTTATTTATTTATTTTTGGTCTAAAATGTGTGTCATTGTCAGGGCTCCACTTCCGGATGAGCAGCTGCTCCTGGATCCGTCCTTAGTGAGCCGTTTTTATTAAGCCAGGGCCTGACGGGGATGAAAACCGACTCCGGATCAGCTGTCAGAGCTCCACTTCACCTCCTCCTCTCCTCCAATCAGAGCCGCTCACTCTGCCCTGCTGGAAGTGTGTCAGCAGTCAAGCTAGACCGAGATGCACACAAATACACGAGAAGTACTTCCTCTTTGTCAAAATAAAAGCCTCATTGGAATAAAACTAAGTGAGAAAGACGTAAAAGTAGCACAGAAAAATCATAAGCAGGGCAAGGCGATTTAAACTCACATGACAAAACGACATAAAGCAAATTATAAAAAAAAATTTAATATAAAATATTTAAATACATATATGAAATGCTTGAATATGTGTATGTATCAAGCAAAAATAAGCTTCAGTGACCCTGAAAAAGACCCAATCTTTACTGCCAGAGTAAAGCCACCTCTGCAGACGCCACTACACCATAGAGGGGCTTTAAATTTTATAACTGACCAAATCTGAAATTATTTTATTTTATTCTGAATTTTGTGTTGATTTAATAATGAATCGTGGTAAATGTTACATCTCTTCATTACTTTGATGTTAGTTTTTTTCAAACTGTAGAGTCTTATTTTTCCTCAAAGTTGTGTCTTTTATTGTTGAATTGAGTTATTTTTATGGCTTACCTTGAAAAATTACACACAGTTTGTGCCATGCAAAGTTGTGATAGTTTTGATTTTTTTGTTAGTTTTTATTTTTATTTATATTTATTTAGTTTAGTTTTAGAAAGTTTCTTTATTGCTGGTTTGTTGGTTTAACTAAGTATTTTTGGAAAAAATGTTTATTTTGGTTTTTATTATTTTAGATTTATTTATTATGTCCCATTTTTAAAAATTATTTTAGTCTGATTTGTAAACACACAATGCAGATTTATTCATTAATCTATTTTGAATTTTCAAATTTAGTTTAGTTCTAGTAAGCTTTTCTTTACTGCTGGTTTGTCGGTTTAGCTTAGACTTTTTTGGCCAAGATGTTTTGTTTTGGTTTTTATTATGTTTACATTTATCTATTATGTCCCGTTTTTAATGTGTTTTAGTTTGATTCGTAAGTAAACGATACATATTTATTTATTGATTGGTTTTAAAACCTCGTTTTTAAATTTTCTTTCAGTTATCTACATATTTTATCGGTAATAACCTCGGTGCCATGCCTGAAGTGTTCATCAAAAGTCGATGACGTTCCCGGTCCAAGCTGAGAGGCTTTTATTTTGAAGACTCTAACCGGAAGTTGTATGTATCGCTATAGCTAGCATGACTGCGGGCTGTTTTCATTATGGTAGCCGTCCCAACTAGCGGCTCGTAAAGCAGGAATCCAGACGGGATTATCACCGCAGACACCGCCGAGCTGCCGTGCGATATCTCCGGCAACAGTTCACCTCCAACCGGCGGACCTCCATCCACAGCTCCATCCACACCGAGGGGAGGAGAGAGGTAAGCCGCCGACGGTGCTTTTCTGCCAGCTTGTCATTTACAGCCGCCGTTATTCTCGGTAGCGATGATTTCTTTTTCTAAATGAGAGTACGACACGCCAACGATACGTTATCAGGTTTATGCAGCTTAATGCGTTTAATTATTACTTTCAATATGCTGCTGTAAAATAATAAATGAAATAAAATGCGATTGAATGA
This sequence comes from Cheilinus undulatus, assembly GCF_018320785.1. Classification (NCBI taxonomy): domain Eukaryota; kingdom Metazoa; phylum Chordata; class Actinopteri; order Labriformes; family Labridae; genus Cheilinus; species Cheilinus undulatus. Next base: position 3,095,878 of record NC_054868.1, read on the forward strand.
GGCCTGTAATTAATTCTAAGCCTAACAGTTCGGCTGAGCTGAGCAGGTCGATGTTATCCAGAGGATAGTGATGGGTAGTTCAGGAACGATCCGTCCAAAAGAACCGACTCACACATGAGATTCATTTTTTCAAATATTACCGTATGTCTCTCTGTGTTTGTGAAATATTAAGAAATAAAACACTAGGTTAAACATATACATAGTTTAATTAACTTAACACCACTTAGAAACGTATTATTTTTGTGTTTATCTGAAGTGAAGCAATAATGTTGTCTACTACTACATCCCTTCATACTATTATACTAAACACTAGGGACGCATATTGCACAATATTATCAGCATGTTACCTGCATCGGCAGATATTACCTGAAGAAGTGAATTATTGGTATCAACAGGTGTAAAAATGCCTGCTCATATTTACAACCAATATTATGGCTACAAAAATCTGCTTACATCAGCTGTAAATATTGGTCAAAATAAATTAATTAAATGGGTAAAGAGTCTGTCTAAGGGCCCCTTAAGTGCTTTTGTTCCATTGTTTAAGCAAGATAGTGTATTTCAGAGTTAAAATTTCTGTTGATTTTGAGAGCATGGTGTCTTTTTTCTGTGGCGTGGCTCATTGGGATCTCAGGCGTTAGACACAGACTGGGGGGCTCCTGGGAAAACATGGAACTAATGGTCTAGAGCAAGGTTTCCCTGCCATTTTTCCTTGGATCCCCCCTACATGTACCTAAGAAAAGCAGAGCCCCCCAGGACCCAAGAAAGAAGAAAAAGTGATACACTGCTGCCAAAAATCAACATAGAATTTAACTGTGTCACTGATAAAACTCTAAAAAAGGCCTGTGCATGCTTTTCTTATCAAAAGACCCTTGTATGAACTATTAAATAGCTGCTCTATCATGGTTTGAGTCAATATTTGGAAATCTAATTTTGGCAGCCTCAGAGCAGACAAAGCCCCCCCCGGGAGCTGCCGGACCCCAGGTTGGGAACCAATGGTCTAGATCAGGGATTGGCAACTTTGGTTACTGAAAGGGCCACATAATTTTATTCTTACTGCCAGGGGCCAAACTTTTACAAACCGTAGGACACTCTAAAGTTAATAATGATAATAACCTATAAATTGGTAAAAGGTAAAGATGTATAGCTTTCTTCACATTCCTTTAGCCATCATTTATACTTTTAAACTCAAATGCAAATAATAGCACTAAATTTAATCAACTAAACACATCATTTAATCTGAGCTGAATGCTAACTGGTTATTAGAAAGTGTTCTGTTTTGCATGTTTTCATGGCAGGGTTTATCATGTTGTCTTCTTGATTTTTGAAATTGACTTGTGGGCTGCACTGAGTGAGGAGGAGGGCCACATCTAGCCCCTGGGCCACCGGTTGCCCACCACTGCTTTGGATCATCAACTGTGCTTCATGTCTCTTGTTCTTCCACATGGCGTTCAAACACATAGAAAAGATGTAATCCTTGCATTATCATATATAAAGCCATAGGGAGAAAAAGCAATCTTTTGGCACCCGTTTTGCCTTAGTCCAACCCAATGTTTCCAAACGGTTACCTTCTGGACTCCAAGTCTTTCCTGCACACAGCTTCTTAAAATGACTTCACAATTTCCTGCAAATGCATCTGAATGCATAGGCAATGTCAACAATCACATATTTAGTTAACATAACTGAGTATGTTTGTACTAACCCTGCCGTTAGTCTGGCTTTAGCAACATAGCCTACTTTGCTACGGTCACTAGACTTCATCAACCATACATTTCTGGGCCTAGCTTCCTTGGCTAAGCTAGCAACATGCTGGCTTGCTATTTGACATAATTTAAGAAGGAGTATGGTAAAGTTATAGTGCTCTCTTTTGCACTTTCAGAGGTTAAACATACTAAATTTGTCTGATCTAAAAGTCAGAGAAGGTATATTGAGTAAAGAGCCATTTAGAAGTCAAAAGAGCCAGATTGTATTGTGCAGCTGAGCCAAATGGTTCAACTCACTAAAAAGAGTTGAACTGCCCATCACTAAACCGGTGGCTACTATCCTTCATGGCTACTGTACACACACTAAGCAGGTGGCCAGGGGGTGGGGCTGCCCACAGGAAGGCTCTGTTATAACAAAGTGGTGATGTTTCCCTCTGCTTTAACGAGATCTAAATGATTGATCTGTCATAATGTGTTTATAACAGTCTTATAATTCTCTCACAGGATCTCTTTTTATGGCAGCCGGCTGCTCAACCCTCCTACCTCAGCCTCCAGTACTGTGCAGCTGCAGCATCCATCATCATCCGTGACTCCAGCCTCCTCACTGACGCAGTGACAGAAAGCGCCGAGCCCCCTCACATACTGACACCATGCTGGCGAGACATTCAGTGGCTGCAGGAATTCTAAAGACTGTCAGTTAAGAAGATTGAAAGAGATTTCATGTTTTATTGATGAGATTTTTTAAACTTTCCTGTGAAGGGGAGGGGCTAAGAAGCACACCTGGAGCTGATCTTAACTTGCACTGAGGTACTTTGGATTGCATTTTAGTTGAGTGAGTCTCAGATTAACTTTTTTATACTTGCGTGATATTTGAAGGCCTTCTGCAGCCTGAATAGGCGTGTTGAGCAGGTGTCGTCAGCTGTAAAAGAGATTAATCATCACTTCAAAAGGTCATCCGTATCACCCAGAGGAGACATTCGGATCATTCTGACGCCATGATGGTGGCTGCCACCGTCACTCTGTGCCTCAGGACTGCTGCGGTCTAATAGACCTTTTGGGTCCGCCCACACCAGCACTATGGATTACCACGCCGAGTGCTGCCTCTGTGATCCAGAGGACGGGCATGGTGACCCGGACGAGCCGCCGCTCCACAGTATTCACGCCCCCAACCGGATCCGGCCGTCCTCGTATCGAGCCCTGAGGAGCGCCGTGTCTAGCCTGGCTCGCATCGATGACTTCTTCTGTGAGAAGATTGGGTCAGGCTTCTTCTCAGAGGTCTTTAAGGTAAAGGACTGTGATGCTGACCTGACTAAATGCTTGATGTTTATTAAAAAACAACTGAGGCTCTTTTACCTGCAGTTAAAGATAAAAATATTAACACGAGAGTGCACAACATTGGGGCTTAAGTCTCAGAAGAAAACTAAATATACCTCAATGACTTATTCAATTGCCCAGCAGTGAAAGTTCTGTTGTGGGTCAAGAGTAAGGGCTAGGGGTGGGTTTTGACCTTGAACTTCATAGATATATTTAGTTTGTTCTTGAGTAGCTGGGTGGATTGACAACCTAAAAACATAAAACCAGAAAGCATAAAAAATGCAAAAATTCTCAAAAGTATATCTTGCTGGTTAGAGTATGACTCCATGATTTGCCACATCATATGATGCACCTGAAGTGCCCCCCATAGATCACACTGGCTGCAGCACTCCACCAGCCAAACTCCATACCAGTTACAGCTGGGCCAGGCGCTTGATACTGGAAGCGAGATCCCACTCAGGGCTCACCGCCACGTCTCAGTGGGTAAGAAAAAAAAAGTGATAAGCGCAGTGATATCCCACCAAGTCCTCGCATGTTTTTCTACACCCTTGCTCTCAAACAGATGATGAACAAAACAGCTGTTTTCTTTGGAAATCACTCAGCCAGCGGCAGCTGGGATCAGAGCAGTGGCGTGAAGTGCTGAGTCGGTCCAGGTTCGTAGATAATAATGGGGCGATTGTTTGGACGTGTGTCAGATGACGTCTGTGTGTTTTGGGCTTTAAGCTCCTGCAGAAGACACTAGCTTGTATGTTATCAACCTGGTTTTAATAAAAACATGGCTTTCATGCTGTGTTGGGGAAAAGAACTACAGTACCCACAGTAATGTCTCCAATAGGGATGCACAATGATTATCGATACTGATAAATTATTGGCCAATATTGCATATATTTAACATATGTTTATTATCCTGATAATGAAATATTAACCGATAACATCCACTGATAATAAAGGCGTTTATTTTCTTCCTTATGAGACTACACAGTAGGTGGCGCTGCAGTACGTGACCCACTGTTAAGCACCAGAGAAGAAGTGGAAGCAGCCTCAGTGCTAAGATGCTAACAACAAGATACTGTAAATTCAGTAATACTGTTGTTATTCAGTATTTATGGGGAGGATAACTCGATAGTTTTTGTAAAATTTACCCTGCAAAGATCATGAAGAGTGGAAAAAGTCCTCAAGTTTTAACACGACAGATCTTACAAGTCACTTGAAAGTCATTATCCTAACAAAGTTAAAATGAAGCGGCAGTAGCCACAGGAATTAGGACCAACCCAAACACTAATACCAGGCTGAGTGCTGATTCAGCAGGCTTTTGAAACTGCAGGACGTTTGCCAGAGCCAAAAGGCAATGCTAATAGAGTGGTGCAGGAATGAGTGCTAAATCGCAGAAGTGAGTTAGCGTTTTAGCACTTCCGGTTCCCTTGTCTGAAAGTCTCTGGAATTTTTGAATGAGTTTTCGGTTAAATGCCTGAAATAAGGTCTGTGGTGAACACAAGCTCAAGAGAGTTAAATGTTTTATCCTACGACATAAAATACATCGGAAACGTGCCCCACCTTTGAATTGTGTATCTTTTCATGTCTGTGAGGTTGTTGCTAAAAGACAGCTAACAAGGACTACATACGTCATCATCCGAAGCGCGGCAACTGAGCCTGCCGTTCACATGTATCCACGATGATGACGTTAAATTCAGTTGACAGTGTTGTAGTTCAATATAGCATGATGTTAGTGTTTTACTTTTGCCAGTCAGATTAACAAACCAGACAGGATGCTTATATTATCAATTTATGAAGATTATCTTTGTGAGCCAAACTTGTAAGTTTCATAAACTTTTATTGGACACAGAGCTTATTTTCAGCAATAGTCCAAAAACCCACCAGAAAAATCCCTTAGGCTCAACGCTGAGGGAACCCAGTGACGCTAAATTCCGAGTTTGTTTACAAAATTACCTCACGACTGCACCACTCTACAAGGACAAAATCAGCCTGACAGTCTCCTGATCCACCGCTGCTTTCATAGACGTATCCCTGCCTGCTCTGTTTGATGTTTCATTCAGTCTGATCGACGGTAGGAAAAGAAGTTTAGCCACAGACCACCAGGCAGACATTTGTTCATTTAGCGAGCACGTAAGATCTTATTTCTCTTATTGCTCTTAAAGTAAGATGATAACCTGACTTATGAGTTGATTGTAGCTAAATCAAGTGAGATGAGATGTGTTTAAACAGAAGTTGTTTTTAATTTGTTTATTTGTAAAGGGACATGCACAATAACTATAAACGTCGTGATTTGACCATAGGCCGTAGAAAGAATTGGACAAAGCCTGTGTGACTTTCTGTCAGCTAGCTGGCTAGCATTCTGGTCGACAGAATTGTAGCTTCTGCTGTCTTGCTGTCTGTCAATCAAATGAGACGCGCCCATGAGTGAGGTTTTTTCAAAATGTAATCTAAACCATTGTGGTACAAATAAATTCACCCCCCGTAAAGTGAGAGCACATGAAGACATTAGCAAATGAGACACGTTTGTTTGTTTTTTTTTTTAACCAGGCTGTAAACCAGTTTATTTATAGTGTAACAAAAACAGCTTTTTAACAGGTATTCAGACAGAACCGCTGTTCCTGCAGCCAGCCTCCAGTGGACACTCACAGTGTTGCAATTTTTTGCACTTCCACACTAGCGTCATTTTTCAGGACCGGAGGTTGCCGCTTGCATTTGATGCATTGTACCAGAATTAGCTCAAAGCTAATGAACATCTGCAGAGCCTTGCCAGGTCACGATTGAAACATCAAAACATCACAGAGAAATCAATGAAACATCACAGAGGCTCAAAGCTGCAAAGCTGAAGATCACACACACAGGCACATTCACACCGTCACATTTAAAGCAATGGTGTAAAATCAGTGGTTGCAGAATTGAGCCTCTTTTAGTAGATTTTTGAGTTTGTTCTTGAAGCTACCGATAGAATCTCAGTTGTTACTGCTGTCAGGGAGAGCGTCCCACTGAGTCGTGGCTTTCACACAGAAACCTAACTGGCCAAAAGCAGTGCGACAGAAAGCTACAGAGCAATCTCTTACTGAAGATGCTCCGGTGGATTTTATGGATGGCTCAGGGCAAAATTTAACAAAGTGACGTAGTGAGGCAGGAGCCAAGCCATTTCAAAACTCAGACGTAAGGCACAAATTTGAAAACAGTTCAACCTTCTCAAAGCTAAGCAGATGATGCTTTTCTAGAGTCCTGTAAAGGTGATATTGCATAGATTTTTTATTTTGGGGCCGGGTGATTAATCGCAAATTAGAACTAAATCGCAATATGGCATGCTGCAATTTTCAAATCACAGACAGTGCAACATTTCTTTAACCTGAAAAGTGTCAAAAATACCAGTTTGATACAATCTTTTTTTCTTGTTATGCTTTACACTTTATTCTAACATTCAAGTGTCTTTTTTATTTTCTTTTTACAAAAATCCTACTTTTCTTGTTCATGCATTTATTTTTCGACATCAAAATGAGAATAATGTGAGAAATGATCATCCCCTTCAACATAGCAATTGATATTAAATTATCTACATGAGCAAAAATCGCAATAAGATCTTTTTTTTCTAAATTTAGTCCTAGTTTAACTTGTCTAATATTGTGCTTGTTATAATATCGAATGATTTCTTGCTTATGTTTGTTGAACACCAGATAAAATGAGGAACCTAAACAACTGCATTTTAATCGCAATATTGTGGGAAAAATTGCAATTTGATTAATTTCACAAACCGTTCAGCCCTATTTTTTTTTTTATCTGAAGTTTTTAGCGACTTTTTATACAGAGATTCCAGTGGTTTAACGGCTGTTTCTCCAGCTTGTCCTCGACATGTGAAACAAGTCCCAACATTCTATCACATACACACACATCATTTTAAGGCTCTTCAACGCTCTACATTTGAAACTTTCACAGATATGGATGGTACTTACTGTACTCTGTTTATTTTCTCCATTTTTCATCCATTCTCTCAGAACGGACCAAACGTTGCTATACCACCAATGCTGGGAGCCATGTTGACCAATCTAGCCAATAGTTTAAGCAAGAGCAGGAAAAACAACGAAGAAGAATCGTTGAAAAATGGCAGAACTTTGTCAAACTTCTGGGAAATATTGCAGAATATTGTGGGAGTTGTTAGAAACCACAAAAAAATAAATAACTAGAAAAGCACTCAGAGAGCGCAGACCTCCACCATAAGCCCTATCTCCCAATAGTGAAGAATTCCTTTAAAACATTCCTGGATCCAGACCGTGATCCGGATCGCTCCCAAAATCTAATTCCCTGATTACTCCCTCCCCGGTGGGGTGGAGACATGGTGAGGCAAAGCATTGGCTTGCTATTAGTGGACTGTCATGGCAGAAGCACCCATGGTCTCACCGGACGACTGAAAGTAATGGCAGAGGGTGAATATTCCTCTATTCCTCCCAGCATTGTGAGTATTCTCGCTACAATTGGCTGTCTTTTTCTCTGTTACGCTCCCACTCGTCTCCTCGACCGGGCGTGCGTCTTGCAAACTCTGTAAACTCCAAAACTTTGAATAGAAACACACCCAGAATGCTGCTGGGATTGAAGTTACTCATGTCCGCCATCTCCTGGTGTGAAGTGGTAACAGCGCAGACCTCCTCCATAACCCCTGTCTCCCAATAGTACAGAATCCTTTAAAAAATTCCTGGATCCAGACGGTGATCCAGATCACTCCCAAAATGTAATCAGTTCTTCCTTGTGCCATTTCTGACATTTCCTATAAATTTCATGAAAATCCATCCACAACTTTTTGTGTTATGTTCCTAACAAACAACTGAATAATCAAACCCATCCGATCACATAACCTCCTTGGCGGAGGTAACTATAGCAATAAATTATGGATTTACACTTTGGGTCAACCTAACAGCAGGCAAGAGCCCGCCCACTGAGTTTGACTTCCTGTCAGCTAGCTAGCTAGCATTCTGGTTGACAGATAGGTAGTGTCTGCCTCTCAAGCTATCTGTCAATCAAATCAGATGCGCCCATGAGTGTGCATGGTCTTTTCTCACTCGAAACGGTTGTGCTACAAAAAATTCCCCCCTGCACAGTGAGAGGATGTGAAGACATTAGTTAAAAAGATACGTTTGGGTTTTTTGAACCAGGCTGTAAACCAGTTTATTTATGGTGTAAAAAAACGGCTTTTTAACAGGTGTTGTGAACGGGACTTCCAGTGTTCCTGCAGGCAGCCTCAAGTGGACACTCGCAGTATTGCAATTTTTTGCACCTCCTCATTGGCCTCATCATTCAGGGCTGGAGGTTGTTGCTTGGGTGTACCCCAATGACAGCTGAGATGGACTCCAGCCCCCCGTGACCCCAGACGGATGAAGGAGGCAAGACTCCGATCTAAAATCCAAACTCTAATACACTGGAATCCAAAACATAGACTATGTCTTGGACTTGAACTGCAGACGCATTGTTGAATCTGAGGTGATAAATAAACTTCAGTGTTGAGATCATCAGCTGGGGTTGCCCTGCCAAGTGTGCCCCCCTGGGGTCTCTAATCAGCACTGGTAGCGACATTCCCCAAAGCTGATGCCCTTTTCTGCAGCGCGGTTGCTGATCTGAACTCTAAGCAGGCAGGAAGGTGGTAGTCTAATCCACACAGGTAACGACCCCCCACCTGCATCACTTCCCCTGCAGCCGGCTAGCTCAATCCCATTAAGACAAGCTGCTATTTGAGTACAGAGCTGAGCTTTGTGTCTCGGTTTCACTGCTTGCTGTCTGCACCAAGAGTAAAAAGAGCTAATAGAAAAGTGTCAGTTGTTTTTGTTTGATGCTAAAAACAGCATGCTGATCAGAGTCCGACATGGAAGCTCTTTAGCTGGATACAGAAGTAATGAGATTGTCTGAAGTAGGTTAGCACTTATCTACCTACAGACTGTTTGGCAAAATATTTAAACCAAGAGCGCTTAAAGATAATACTATACTTGAAAATACTTGAAATCACCAGTTCCCACATTTTGTGCAGAGGCAGGTCTAGGAGTGCCGTGGGTGTTTGTATAACCAGGGCTTTCAACCTTCCACAGATGAAGCATTTTAGCTGAAAAATCTGAAAACTCTGGTTTGAAACTCCACTTCACAATAGAAACTACAACCCTGATTCCAAAAAAGTTGGAGCACTGTATAAAATGTTGATAAAAGCAGCATGTAATGATTGTCAGATCCCATAAACCCATATTTTATTCACAATAGAACATAAACAACATATCAGATGTTGAAACTGAGACGTTTTTAATGATGATATGTGCTCATTTTGAATTTGATGGCAGCAATACATCACAAAAAAATAGGGACAAGTCATGTTTACCAGTGTGTAGCATCCCCTCTTCTTTCAACAACAGTCCTTAAACGTCTTGGAAGTGAGGAGAAGAATGTTGCCCCATTCTAGCTGCTCAACAGTTCTGGGTCTTCTTTGTTCTGGCACATTCACCATGTTATGAAATAATCATGGAACATTATGAGACGGAGACATTTAAAAGTTAAATGCAAAGCTGGAACTACACTCCAGACATGGCTCTGCACCGTGTCACTCCGCCCAGTGGTTCACTCAAGAAAGTAGTTCGGAGTATTTGCTTCATATGTCGTAATGTTACATAATTATACTTTATTATTTTATAGCGTGGTGAATGTGCAGGTCACAACTTGTCCACGAGAGCGTTTTGGAGTTGTTGGATTGTGTATTTGATGAATTTGATGAGGGAAAGCCGGGATACCATAAGACACCATAACAGTAGCTGAGCAGCCCCTAACTCAGCAGCGCTGATCTAAAAATAGCTTGCACCAACAACTAAAGGTAACGAACCTATTGGTAAGACTATAGGGATTATGGCAATGGGCGAATATGCTAAAACGTTGAAGTATCCCTTTAACTGGGTAGACAGACAGTGATTTCTGGAAGTGTTCCTGATTTAAAGAACAGGATGATGCCTGTTTTAAATGCAGTGGGCCCTGAGGGTCCCACGATCACCAGCATCTAATACTGACCTTCAGCCTTGTCCCTGGCTCATTTCTCCAGAATCTTTCGACAATAACACGGACAGTAGATGGTTGAATGTTCAAAGTCTTTGCAATTAGATGTCGAGGAACATTTTACTGAAATTGTTCCACAATCATCAGACATATTTTTGCCCAGCTATACTTTTGAGAGCCTCTGCCTCTCTAAAATGCTCCTTATATTCTAGAGCTGAACAATTTGGAAAAATAATCTAGTTAACTTTTTTTTCCCCTGTATTGCAATTGCGATTTGATATGCAATTATTTCTTAAGTTCCTGATATTATGTTTTGTTTTGTTTTGTTTTGTTTTGTTTTACCAACAAACACAATAAATTATTTATTCTATAATATAAAAAATAAGATATTAGATAAAACTAGAGCTGAACAATCTGGAAAAATATCTAATTGTGATGATTTTGACTCGTATTGCAAATTAGATGGGAATTGAAGTTTTTATGTCATTCCCATATTTAATAAGAAAAACATACAAAAAGTAGAATTTTTGTGAACTATTTTAAAAACTTGCCTGTGGATGATTGCATGATATGTAATGTATAACATCTCTGCTGCAACAAAACTGTTTTAAACTGATATTTGACACAAATTTCATGTTAAAGAAATACTGCACCTTCTGCGATTTGAAAATTGCAGCAGCCCATATTTCTCCAGGCTATTTTTGCCCCGTCCCTACTTTTTTGAGACGTGTTGCTGCCATTAAATTCAAAATTAACTCATATTAATCATTAAATGGTAAAACGTCTCAGTTTCAACATCTGGTATGTTGTTTCTGTTCTATAGTGAATAAAATATATAATAATGACATTTGACATTTTCTACAGTACCCCAACTTTTTTGTAATTATGGGTAATTTAACAATCCTGAAGGAAACGTTAACTAAAACCAAAAGGGGAAGTCTGAGCTGCTGCTGCTACTGAGTCTGATCACCTGAAAGTGAAGGTGAAGCACTTTATCTGAGATTCAGATGCATTTCAAAGTGTGAAAACATGAGGTTAGTATCAAAGCCCCATGCAAGCTTTGGCAGGATAAAACCAACGATTTATAGCCAACAGGACCTGAAACCTGGCGCCTGTGTGATAGGCTAAAATGTCTTATTTGAACATTTAAAGTTGAAAGTAATCATGTGCAACTTAATGCTCCAGATTTATCTGAATTAATGACTTTATAAAGGGAAGAGAGCATTACCAGAGTGATGTCTAATGCTCAGGTCAGGCTGGTGTAGCATGGATCCATATGGAGCATGGCTGCAGCTTTTTAAAGCATCACTATGTTTTTTTCATTAGCTACATATATAATGTATAGATATACTGTGTGTCACATGCATGTGTGCTCCCTCTGCTCCATGTTCTTATACTGTACATCTAGTTAGTTAGTTATCTAGTTGTGTGTCAGCGTGTGTGTCGTCTGCTGTGACAGTGTGGAAAGTGGAACCTGCCCTCCAATCAGCCTAAGTAGATTACTCGCACACCTCTGTCCAGACGAGCGTTTTAGCACCGTTTCAGAGGTAAGCTCTGTCCGTTCCAACACACATGAAAACACAGGTCACATGACCGCTCGTGTACACTGAGCATGAGCGTGCAGAGCATACAGTGAGACACAAAGCTGATACAGCTGATCACACACTAGAATCTCTCCAATAATAGCCCCTCTCCTGAGGATGTAGACAGCGTGTAGACACGATAATGATGGACGCAGCCGTGGTGATGTCACTGAAGTTTTGCATGACTGTCACAGTTAGCGTTATCATGACTTGTAGTTTGGCCGATCTGGTGCAAAGCACATGCAGGTTTGTTGATGCATCATTATGCATCAGCGTTTAAAAAGGCACACCTACAAGTGGACCAAAATGTGTGATGTGCAAGGAAAACCCTCTCTAATTGGCTGGAATTGTTTGGTTCATTAAAACATTTACTGTACAAAGTAAATGAGCATGCAGTTGTTGCTTTGACCTGAGATAAATACAAATGATATTGATAATGCAGAGTCACTAATGTATCATAAAATAATAAATGAATAAAATTAAGTAAGGAGCAAATTTAATGTTAACTAAATGTGATAATTTAACCGGATCACATTATTTGCACTAGGATTGGATGGTATTTGTTTAAGTGGAAGTGATTTATAGTTGAAGAATTGTTCTTACACTTTATAAATAAACTGAATTACAGGAGGACAGAGGAACAATCCAAGTTTCTCGCTTTTTCCCTCTGTCTATGGCACATGTGTGCCCCCCTTATTAAGGGTGAGAAATAATAATCAACTGTTATCATGTACAACAGTGGCTCTCAACATTTTTCAGTCATGTACCCCCTGTGAAATATTTTTTCAGCCAAGTACCCCCTAGACCAGTGGTTCCCAAAGTGGGCCGTGGACCCCCCCAGGGGTGAACAAAGTCATGATAGAGGGGGGCGCAGCAAGGCAAGGCTAAGCAACACAAGCTGATTACTTCAGCACTGCAGAATAGGAGCAGCTCAATGATGTCACCTCAGATTCAACAATGTCACTGAGAGCCTTGCACACACTCTTTCCTTTTGCAGCATCATACCTGAGTGGGATACTTATTTTTTCTGCTGTTCCTGCAATGAAGACAAAAAAACAAATCAAAGCTGGACATTGAAAATAACCTGAGACAGTCTGTCTCCGAGCTGCATCCAAGACTTAAGAGATCTGTAGCACCAAAACAGCCCACAGTAGCCAATTAAACTTTTGCAGGACTGATAAATCTTACAGATGTTTGTTAGATTTGTATTTTCAGCGAACTGTTCATCTTCAGAGAGTCAGAATTTTAAAACTCAAAATGTTTAGTTTTTATGTTTTGGTAAATTTAAAAAAGAATTTTGTGTAAAAAAGTTGTGGATCTTGGTGTGTTTGTCATACATTTACATGTTTTTTACATGTTGATATGTACAGTGAGGAGTAAGGGAGGGGAGCAATGTTTTCATCTGCCAAAAGGGGGGCCAACAAAAAAAGTTTGGGAACCACTGCCTTAGACAGACCTAGACAAAGCACTTCTGGCCAAAAAAAGAAAGACAGTGCTGTGACAGCTGTCTGATTTATCAAACTTTGATTAACACTTTCAAATTTCAAATATTAGATATTTTTTCCCAAAAATTTTAAATGTTGAAAATGCATGACTAAATTCATGGCAAATCTTCTCATCACTAAATGGGGGTATTCAAACTAATGTAATGAAAACAGTGAGTGGACAGGCATAAAACCATTTAAAACCGTCAGTGTGCAAAAATCACTGCTCATCTACAGCGGTCTCTCTCGAACTATTCAGAAATAAAAACACAGAACTAGAAAGAACTAAAAACCTGTAAAAAAAATAACTTAATTATAAAGAAACAGCTTAGTGCCCCTTTTTGGGATCATAATAAAGATCTTTTAGTTATAGCTAAACACTTCTTCACAAAAAATAAATCATGAACCTTTTTATGAATGGAGCGATTATGAATGCAGTGATTGAGAGACATGTACCAGTGTGGGTCAAACCATCCTGCCATAGGGGAGACTCGGGGGTTTTAGAGTGATTAAATTTAATAGCCAAAAAAATATAAAATCCAGTTTATAAACTTAAGGCCCTTGCACACCAGAAACTATTTTTTCTTATGAATAATTCACACAAAATATATTTTTTTGAACCTGTAGTGTGTCAATGCAAGCTTCCACACCAGCAACGTCATTTCGCTGAGTTACCTGGTGGTGAAGTGTGGAAAATGTGAACCCATGCAAGGGATCTCTCCTGCTCAAAATTTTACAGTCTCTAGCTGGGTTTCCATTACAGTTTATCGCAAAATAAAAGCGATATTTCTTAAATTTCAATTAAGTACAACTGCGCTTTGAATGCGTTCCCATTGAAGGGAGTTTTGGGGATAGGCCTTGCAATTCTCGTAAAATCTCACCTGAATCCGCTGTAGGGAAGCTGGACGCTCAAACCTGTTGCGTGTTGATACAGTTTTGGTTACATCTACGGTGATTGCCTACTTTTGCCACTTTTCACTTAGATTGTGGCTCTTGCAAAGTTATTTTTTAACAATTTGGCTCTTTGGTTGAGCAGGGTTGAGTAACACTGGGTTATGGTGTTCTATTAGTGGATGCATTTTTCTGCTCAGGAATTTCTCTCTTGGCATAAAAAAGTTAAATGTTTTAACAAACAAAAATATTTCAACCACGATGCTGTGGTTGACTCAACACAGCATCCACAGGCTTCACCCAGCCGTGACCTCGCACAGCTGAGTCATGAAACACGCTGCTTTGAGTATTTACTCAGGGTGAGGGTTTACACAAAGTGCACATTCCTCTGCTCTTATCTGGAAAAGACAAAGCTATTAAACACACACACACCAAGAAACACAGGCCAGTGTGGTGTGGTGTTGAAAACCATCATGTACTGAAGCTGGCAGCGTGTTTATTCAAGAGAGAATTCAAGGTTTTGAGTTTTATTTCCTCACTCTAAACATACACAGCTATTTGTACAACACTAAATCCCCTCTCACAGTGGATTAGTATTACCTGGGGACCCCTGATGGTTTGTGAATTACCCCCTGACGTCAGGCAGCCCATTCACACTGGATTAGAAATGTTGGTACTCTGTAATAAACCTTAATTCACACACATTTCTGAAATTGTTGAGGTGCGTCATTAGAGGAGCAATACATGATCCAGTGTTGTTTGAATTCCATACAATAGACATCATTGTGCACGTCACGTTTGCAGGACAGAGTGCCTTTATGCAGCTCACACAACCTGAATAGGTCAGAGTGTGAAGTATTCGCTGAACATTTTTGTTGCCCACCATCCACTAAGGTTGGATGTAGGTGAGTGGTGTTAAACTCAAGGCTTGGGGGCCAAATCCAGCCCGTGGAACAGTTAAATCCGGCCCACAAGACCTTATAATATTTCTGTTCTAACTGGCCCATCAGTCTGAGGTCTGCAGATTTCCTCAAGTATAAAAATGTGAACTTCTCCTTCATGATTTAGGATAACGGTGTTAAGTTATGAAATCGGAAAAAGTAAGGAGTAAAAATATTTAGATAAAAAGTCAGGAATGTGGAAAAATTGATCGATTTGTGTTTTAATTTCATATTTTCAATTTTGCATCTCACAATAAGGACTCAAAATTGGGATTTTGACTTTTTGTTTCATACTTTGAGCATTTACACTTGTAATTTTGACGTCTTATATGATCTTTGGAGCTTTTAGATTCATATTTAAAATTTAAAGTCATGTTTTGACCTTTTTAACTAATTTATTTTGTATTTTATCTCATATTTTCAACTCCAAACTTTGACTTCATAATCCCATAGTTTGACCTTTTAGACTCACAATTCAAAATTTTGAATCATATTTTGACTTTAAATTTCGTGATTACAAATTTTATTTCATATTTCAACAATTTTAGCTCATAATTTTGACTTTCTTCCTAATATATTTGCCTTTAAAAAACATTATTTTTCAATGTCATGTTTTGATTTTTTTTTGAACTAGTAAATTTTCTTTTCTCAGTTTATGAGCCTTTAAACTTATCTTTTACTTACTATTTTTTTAACCTCAAAATCCTTTTTCATCGGTGCAAAGTTTGTTTGTTTTTATATATATATTTTATTAGCGGTGAAACAAGGTTGACAGTTTCTGGTTAAAAGGTGAGCCTGTTAGACCCTCAGGTCAGACCTAAGTCCAGAATCCAGCCCCTGCTGTAGATCAGTGGCTTGAATTTCATATCACTATTTTTTGTCCTTTGTGGTCATGGTATTATAAGATTTTAAAGAGATATCACATTAAATGCATGTTCAGGCCCCCGTCTCCCCCCAAAACAAGCCTATGGTGGCATAATTAACTTATGTCTGAACGTAAGATCACAGAAAACTGGTTTTATTTATTTATTTTTTTTTGGTGTAAATATGTGATTGAGGTTATGGTGGACAATATTGTGATTCGAAATTACAATTTCAATGTAAAACACAAATGAAAGCATGAGTCTACTTGCTTATTTATCAAGGAAAATGCAGCAAAAAATGATAGTTTGGAGTGTGTGTTTTTTTCCAAATCAAAACATGCAAATATCTACTTTCAAAAAAACAAAACAAAGTCAGAAGTTTTTCTGTACTGCAGGGGTGTCAAACTCAATCACAGCAGGGACCAGATTCTGGATTCAGGTCTAACCTTAGGGCCTAACAGGCTCACCTTTTAACCAGAAACTGTCAACCTTGTTTCACCAGTAATAAAATATGAAAAAAAAACTTTGCCGGGTTCATAAATGGTTTTGAGGTTAAAAAATTTAAAAACTAAGTAAAGGCTCATAATCTGAGAAAAGAAAAGTTTATTAGTTCACAAAGGTCAAAACATGAAATTGAAATTGAAAAATAATGTTTTTTTAAAGCAAATATATTAGAGAGAAAGTCAAAATTATGAGCTTAAAAGGTCAAAATATGAAATAAAATTTGTGTCATCATGAAATTAAAAGTCAAAATTTGATTCAAATTTTTAAATTGTGAGTCTACAAGGTCAAACTATGGGATTATGAAGTCAAAGTTTGGAGTTGAAAATATGAGGTAAAATACAAAATAATTAGTTAAAAAGGTCAAAACATGACTTTAAATTTTAAATTATGAATCTGAAAGCTCAAAATATTATATGAGAAGTCAAAATTACAAGTTGAAATGCTCAAAGTATGAAATAAAAAGTCAAAACCCTAAATTTGAGTCCTTATTGTGAGATGCAAAATTGAAAATATGAAATTAAAACACAAATCAATTTATTTTGCCACATTCCTGACTAAATAATTTTACTCCTTTTTCAGATTTTATGACTTAACATGGTTATCTTAAATCATCAAGGATAAGTTCACATTTTCAGACTTGAGGACATCTGCAGACTCATGGGCCAGTTAGAACAGAAATATCAGAAACAAAGTTTGACACCCCTGCTACTACTTTCAAAATAACTTGATAATGTCCTAAAGTTAAAGGTGTTCCTTTTTTGAAAATAAAGGTTCTTCTACAAAGGTCAGTAAACTTAAAGGCCTTTCTGCAGGCAGTTTTGTAAACCTGTCAAATATTACTGAATATAAAAGTAACTGCAGCCTTTTATGCAGTTATGTTATCACTCAGCCGGACATCACATTGCCGTTGTGATTAGATTAGTCGTGCAGCTTTAATGTGTAGTAAACATTTACCTTATGAGGTTTTGGTGTCAGTCGGTTGTTTCACGTCTTTTTTAATACAGCCTGATGTTCATGTAGGAAATTATGGTCCCGTCGACCACTTTTGTGTTCGTGATGATGCTTGGCAAAAGTTTGCTAGTCGTAGCCTCCAACCAACTCACATCACAAAGTCTTGGACGTCTTCTCCGGGACTTTAAAAGTCCAGCCATAGAGGACAAGCCTCCCTAAGCATAAAGAATTTTTGTGAACCCTTTCTCTCCTGTTGATTCTGCACAGTAGGTCGACGTGTGTTTGTCGGCCTCTGTGTGCGTCTCCACCCGGCTGCTGGACGAGGCTTCGCTAGAGGCCTGGTGGATTTGTGCAGATCAGGAGGAGTGATGGGAAATCCAGAAAGCCTATTAGTCCTACGCTATTAATACACACACTCACGCACAGGTTCATGCACACATACACACACAGACAGAAACCTGCAGGCCCAGACACTGAATGGATTGTTTTGTTCACTTTGGCCTGGAGCTGCTCTCTGTCCTTACAGCTGAGCATTTCTTCTGCTTTACTAATGAACTTAGGAGCGTGTGATATAGCAGCAGGTATGTTCAGAGGGTTGTAAGAATACTAGGTTGTTATGCATCAATATGATAGGATTTATGAGGCAAAACCAACTCAACTCTCCAGCGAGGGTGGTTGATAAATTACCACATTTCTTTCTAACACTTGTGCCTTTTTTACATTTTGCATTAACAATGCATTATGGGCAGGTGGATCCCAAGTGACTCTTAATCCTAATGAAACGAGAATATCATAAAGATCCCCTTCAATATAACAATTGATATCAAATTTGAAATTTTACCAAAAATCGCATTAAGTTTTGTTTTTTTTTAAGGTTGTTTATCCCCAGTTTAATTCTAATATAGTGCAGGTTATAATATTGAATGATTTATTGATGAGGAACCTAAAACAACTGTATATTAAGTTGCAATTGCAATTTTGGGAAAAAAATTTACAATTATATTATTTTTGCTAATCGTTCAGCCCTAGCTTATATCAGAGGATATCAGAGCATTGTGGCTGCCAGGGAGTTGTCATGAAAAACAACTGCAGTGGCTACTACACCGCTTTCCACATTATTAAGCAAATGACATTTTTCTCTTATTTTCCTAAATATTAATGCAAATGACAGTCAGAGTACTTTTTCAAGTCATCAGCCATTAGAGCATAATTCAAATGTTTTTGAACAAACTTTATAATGATAACCATTATTTTTTTAAATACAAAAATCTCAAAACACACTGTTCCATATTATTATGCAAAACAGAGTTTTAAAAAATTTTATAGGTTGTAAAGAACTGAAAATGGTCATTCATTGAATTTGTAGCATTAGGAGGTCATTTTACTGAAATCAAAGCTATTTCAATCAAAAACATCTTAACAGGACAAGTTCCATATTAACATAGGAGCCCTTGTTTGATATCACCTTCACTATTCTTGCATCCATTGAACTTGTGAGTTTTTGGAGAGTTTCTGCTTGAATTTCTTTGCAGGATGTCAGAATATCCTCCCAGAGCTGCTGTTTTGATGTGAACTGCCTCCCACCCTCATAGATCTTTAGCTTGAGGATGCTCCAAAGGTTCTCAGTAGGGTTCAGGTCAGGGGAGGATGGGGGCCACACCATGAGTTTCTCTCCTTTTATGCCCATAGCAGCCGATGACACAGAGGGATTCTTTGCAGCATGAGATGGAGCATTGTCATGCATGAAGATCATTTTGCTACAGAAGAAACCGTTCTTCTTTTTGTACCATGGAAGAAGGTGGTCAGTCAGAAACTCTATATACTTTGCAGAGGTCATTTTCACACCTTCGGGGACCCTAAATAGGCCTACCAGCTCTCTTCGCATGATTCTGTCCCTAAACATGACTCCGCCCCCTCCTTGCTGACATCACAGCCTTGTTGGGACATGGTGTCCATCCGCCAACCATCCACTACTCCTCCATCTGGACCATCCAGGGTTGCACGGCACTCATCAGTCAACAAGACTGTTTGAAAATGAGTCTTCATGTATTTCTGGGCCCACTGCGACCGTTTCTGCTTGTGATTATTGGTTAGGGGGGGCTGAATAGTAGGTTTATACACGACTGCAAGCCTCTGGAGGATCCTACACCTTGAGGTTGGTGGGACTCCAGAGGCACCAGCAGCTTCAAATACTTGTTTGCTGCTTTGTAATGACATTTTAGCAGCTGCTCTCTTAATCTGATGAATTTGTCCGTCAGAAACCTTCCTCATTATGTCTTTATCTGCATGAACCAATCCTTGCTCTGAATCAGCCACAAATGTCTTCTAACATGGAACTTGGCCTGTTAAGATGTTTTTGATTGAAATAGCTTTGATTTCAGTAAATATGACCTCCTAATGCTGCAAATTCAACAAATGACCATTTTCAGTTCTTTATAACCTATAACATCTTTTAAAACTCTGTTTTGCATAATAATGTGGAACAGTGCATTTTCATTTTTTTTTTTTTTAAATAATGGTTATCATTATGAAGTTTGTTCAAAAACATTTGAATTATGCTCTAATGACTGATGACTTGAAAAATATTCTGTCATTTGCATTAATATTTAGGAAAATCAGAGAAAAATGTCTTTTGCTTATTAATGTGGAAAGCGGTGTAGTTGTGGGTGGCTGTGTTAGAGTTTAGACGCAGTGTTTGACTGGGATTATGACCTTAATATAAAAATAGAGAATAGTTAGTTTAACAGACTGAAATTTGGTGCTGCCGACAAGGGATCTTGATTTAACCATTTAACTGGCTATACATTTACATCTCTAGTCTCTACACAACCAATCCAAGCTATCAAGTTTGACCCTCGCTCCCTTGTAGTTGTAAGCATGGTTGAGGCCAGAATGTCCAGAAATCGGACATGCAGATTAGTGTCAATAAAATAATCATTTTTCAACTTTTTTTTTTTTTTTACTTTCACTGCTTCAAAGCTCTTCAACAACTTCAACCCTGACCACTAAAAAACAAAGATAAAAAATTCAATGTTACACCCTTTTTATGCCAGTTATTGTGCACTATGCCTATGACTTTGATTCAGTGAGATAGCTAGACAGATGAGTCTATCAGAGTGAAAAACACGCCAGTTTTACCATCCTTTTCTCGAGCCTCCTCCTCTACCAAATCATATGAGAGTGAATGCATTTGTTCATGTTAGGTTTATTTTATGTACAGACATAAAAAATCAGAGGATATATGTAGGAAATGAATCACGAACATGCGCATTTCCACCTCTAACCAAAATGTGACTGCGATTACACTAATTATGCGCATATGTAAATTTTAGGGGTGCACCGATCGATTGGCCAAAAGCGGTATTGGCGCCGATTTCCTTAATTTTAGGAGATCGGCAATCGGCCGATCCTTGTAAATAAGATCGGTGGATAAGATCTGTTTCATATGCCTCTACCTACTAAAATGTGAAAAATGAAAGACTAAAGGCACTGATATAATTTAGTAGTTTTGACAGCAATGCTTTAAACTTGTCATTTATTTTGAGAGAACTATCTCATGTGCAGTTAAAACAACAAGTTTGTATTGTTTCACTGGTATTATTCGATGTTATTCAATAAAATAAGATTGGAACATTGAAGGTGTATGCTGTCAGTTATAAAATAAATCGGTATCAGCCAAAATCGGAATCGACAGGTCAGGCTTTTTAAAGATCAGTGATTGGTGATTGGCCAGAAAATTGCAATCGGTGCACCCCTAGTAAATTTACTGCATATTTGAGATATGATATATTCTCTCCTACTGATTGAAAGGACCCGTGCATCCTCATGCATGTCCATCCACTTGCTATGAAGTGAGGGCAAAGTTGAAATTGTCCAAATGTCCCCCTCTCTTAGTCCCAGACTGCAGAACTCAGAGGTAACATTTTCGCCTGTAAACACTCCACTTACGGCATGTCTGACTGTAAACATAGATGCAGATTCTCACCCGAGCACACACATAGGAGCACACAAACTTCTCCTTACACATGTAGCCCACTCTCAGACATCCATGTCTAGTGGCACGAATCGTTTCATTTAATTCTGATGATGAAATAGCGCTTCAAACACTCTGAGTCCATGGAAGAAATCCTGCATGCGTGTTGCCGAAGGGGTTAAAATGGTGCGCTGGCACTATCTGCTGGATCACTGTGGAATGGTGAAATTTAGAGCCTTGGTGATCGAGTGACTGCATAGAAAAGGTTGCTGTATGTTGTTTTGGTGCCATAGACACACAGTCAAAAAACGTGTTTTTAATGGAAGTCTATTGTCCAGATTTTGGACAAACAAGGATGGAAGGAGCTAAAATTTGATGCCTAAATCTATAAAAATGTGACTATCAACTCAAAATAATAATGATAAAAATGATGAATGTCCTCAAAATGGACATAGTAGGGTCAGAGGGTTAATGTGAGAATAAGGAGAAGCACTAAAACAACAAATAGCGACAGCTGCAAAAACACAGACATCAGTCCATCTTATTTTTAGTCAGAAATACATCTGAACATTTACTTTAGGCCTCATTCACCTGACAAATCTAGATCTCATTTTCAGATATTTAAAATAATTCCGGACTTGTCAGTGGCTTTTAAATACGTACAAGGATTTATTTTTTACAAGAGGTAATTTGAAAAAATTAAAATTTGAGATTTTTGCATGTTGTGCTTTGAAAGAGTTGCAGACTTCTTGTTTTTGTTGGTCAGATTTATGAAAAAGCAAACTAAAATTAAAGCGAGAATGCTCTTTAACTGTTGAACCTTGGCATGGTTTTTTTAAACTGATTTTTATAGTCCTGATCACATCTCGGTCTTGGTCTTGACTCGGTCTCCACCCCCGAAAGTCTTGGTCTCGGTGCACTTTGGTCTCTTGAGTACAACACTGTCTTGAGCCCCACACTACATCTCTATTACAACAGCTTAAGAGATTCTTTTTTACTCTTATTTTGCTTATTTTAAGGCCAGGATGAGTCAAAGAACAGGGCTGTGGCTCTGACCATGGTCAAAGAAGCCCCTGTAAACACAGACTGTGACTCTCCACACTTGCTGTGAGCTGTAGCTCTGCCAAAGCTTTGTTAATTCAATGATTGACACATTTTTTTCTGACAAATTATTCACAATGACCTGTTAAGTTGTCTAAATTATTTATTACCAAACAGACATATCAGGGAATTGGGTTTTTAGCAGCTTTACGGGACTCAGCAGGAGAGAAAAGGAACATTGATAAAGAATCTGTTTGACGCAAAGTAGTGAGAGGATAACACAGAGAGGCTTGTTGAAGAGTCTTTCTGTGATCTGATGCACACACAGAGT
The DNA here is from genome assembly GCF_018320785.1 of Cheilinus undulatus. Taxonomy (NCBI): domain Eukaryota; kingdom Metazoa; phylum Chordata; class Actinopteri; order Labriformes; family Labridae; genus Cheilinus; species Cheilinus undulatus. Next base: position 3,118,468 of record NC_054868.1, read on the forward strand.
TACTGTAGGCTTGGGTAAGGCGAAGAATGGAGGTTGAAGTGCTGCATCATGCATTTAAAAATTCTTTTTAATTTTATGGGACTGCAATATTATACCATTCCTGCAATGAGCAAAAGTGCTGTGATATAAACAGTCATATCACACACCTCTAATCTCATGCACATGAAACATCACTTTCCCGCTCAGACTGACTCTCTTCCTCACATCAAACCTCCTCTGGTTGTTTTCCAGGTGCAGCACCGGATCACGGGACAGGTGATGGCTCTGAAGATGAACACGCTGGCTAGCAACAAGGCCAACATGCTACGAGAGGTGCAGCTCATGAACAGGCTTTGTCATCCCAACATACTCAAGTAGGTCATTATGATGAAATAATCCACTGTAACAATAGAAACCAACATTCCTGTAAGAATCTACGACACTTGGTTTGGTAAGGGAGTTCCTAGCTGCACGTGAAAGGATGTTATATAGCAGTTAGCGGATGTTTATATCATGTTAGGAGCAAAATGGTAAAAAAAAAAAAAGGAGTAAAAAAGGGTGAAAAGGGGGAATCTAGGCATAAAATGCCAAAAACTGGGCGAAAAGTAACAAAAATGTGGAGAAAAAGTGGCAAAATTTGGGTGAGAAGTGACACAAAAATGAGATACAGTTGCCAAAAAAGGGCAGAAAGTGGCAAAAACATGACAAAAAAATGAGTGAAAAGTGACTAAAATGGGCAAATGGCAGCAAGAGGTGGGAGAATGGGAAAAAACAGCAAAGAGTGGCAAAAAAAAGAAAAAGAAATGGCAAAAGGCAGTTTGAATTGGTAAAAAGTGGCAAAAACAGAAAAAAACACAGGATAAAAGAGTCAAAACTAGGGAAAAAGTTCCAAAACCTAGTAAATAGCTGCAAAAAGTGGCAAAAAGAAGGGACAAAAGTAGGCTTAAAGCAGTAAAAATGGATTAAAAGTGGCAAAAACTGCAAATAAGGGCAATGAAAACATTCAGACAAAAAGTAAAGGTTGATCATTGAATTGTGGGAAACAAACTGATCAATGTGACTTGCAATGGATAATTTCTGAGTCCAAATTTTCCCTTTTTTAATGTTTTCTGGGGGAATAATATTCGAAATGAAGGCATAAAAGAGCTACAAATCATCACAAAAGAGCCACACGTTGAGTATCACTGCTCTAAAGTCTTTGCAGTTGCAGGTTGAGGATCATTTTTCTTAGACTGTTGGAAAGAACCTCACACCATCATTGAGTCTGAATAATGCGTCTTTTAAATCACCTGTAACCGACTAACCTACCTACCTGCAGAATGCTACTACTGGCATTTCACAGCTTTCTCCATCTTTTCTTCCCAACTATCTATATTTATATTACAGGCAAAACGTTCAGAATCTATGTTTACTTCCAATAAGTTTCTGAGTTTGAACATTAGACATCTTGACTTTGTGCCTATTAAACTGAGTTTAGGTTGAAAAAGATTTGCAGATTACTCTACACTGTTCTAAATCACATTTTACATAGTGTCCTAACTTTTTTGGAACTGGGGCTTGTAGTAGCATTTGACTTAGGAAACGGGATGACAGATACTCCCCAATTATAATGTTTACATCTTGAGTCTCTTGCCAACACCCCAAACACTTGTTTGACTATGAAGGAGTAACCAAATGAAGGTCACAAGGAGGCTCTCTGATTGGTGGGTCAGGGACCCGATCAAGGGGAACCAAAAGGGTCTATCATTTTAATGCTTGCAGTGTTTTTAGGGGTGATCAGTCTCTGCTGGTATTTCTGTTATTATTTTCATTCTGCGAGCTTAAACTGAGAGGGTGGAAAAAATCCAGAGTTCTTGTAAGTCAGCAGAAGATTTTTGAAACTGTCATTTGGAAATAAACATACCGATTAAAGAACCTCTATATGTGATAGGAAAAACTTCCCTGTGTTTTTCTTTTAAAAATAGATCAGTCCTTACAGCAGGTCTTCGTCCGCTGCTCTGGTTTGTTTCTGTTTTTGACTGAAACATAAATGTCTTGTAATACTCTGTCAATGACTTTACGTCAAGGCAGTTTCAGAAGTGTTTTCTTAGACTATAAAGAAACACAAGGGGGCGTCAGAGTCAACATATTTCATAGGAGAGGCTGTGAAACACTGGGTCAAATATAAATGGGACCAGCATGTTTGATGATGGCATCAAGAAGTCAGTTTTTAGATGTGGCCACTTAGTCTGATCTGATGCTAATGATTATTGATATTAATGCAATAAAAATGAAAGTTCAGCTAGAGATAAAATCATTATCTCTTGGTATTTATTTTAATATCATTTAAGGTGTATTTTCTTTCAATTTCACATTTTAATACAGTATATGATTTTTTTCTATTTAGCATGTAATGCTTGTTTTTGTTTCTTCTTTGTGTTGTAATGCTGGAGCAACAATGCACCAGAATTTCCTTCTGGACTAAAAATGTTTCATGATTTTAAACTAAACAGTAGCTGATGGTGGAAATTCCTGTGATACATACATGATTTCCGATGATATACTCTACAGGGGTGTCAAACTCAAGGCCTGGGGGCCAAATCCGGCCCGTGGTACAGTTACACCTGGCCCGCAAGATTATTTCATATTTTTATTATAACTGGACCTAAAATATGAGGTCTGCAGATTTCCTCCAGTATAAAAATATAAATTTTACCTTAATGATATGAAATATTATGGTCATAAAAATGTGAAAAAAGAGTAAAAATAACTAGATAAAAAGAAATGTGGGAAAACAAATTAATTTGTGTTTCCATTTCATATTTTACATTTTGCATTGCACAATTATGACTTCAAAATATTATATGGACTTTTATTTCATATTTTGACCTTTTTCAATGTATAATTTTCTCTTTTTATCTCAAACTTTGACCTTTTCATTTGATTATTTTGACTTTTTATCTCATTTTGACGATTTTAAATTATTATTTTGACCTTTATATCATATTTTGTCCTTTCAGGTGCACCATTTTCATTATAAAGTCATATTTTTGCCTTATAAACATGACTGTGACTTTTTTAAATATATATTTGCCTTCTAAAAGCATTATTTTTACATTAATTTCATCTTTTGACCTTTTGAACAAATAACTTTGACTTTTTATTTCATATTTTGACCTTTGAGGTTAACATTTTTAAATTTTAAGTCATATTTTTGCCTTATAAACTTGATTGCGACTTTCTTTTTTGTATATTTGCCTTTTAAAAGCATTATTTTATCATCTAATTTTGTGTTTTGACCTTTTGAACAAATAACTTTGATTTTTTATCTCAGATTTTGAGCCTTTTACCATATTATTTTGACTTTTAAATCTCAAAATTATTGGTCATAATTGCTAATTTTTTCCCCACAATTCAATGCTGTCCAAAAAAAAAAAAATTAAGGTTGACAGTTTGGTTTAATGTGGACCCTGTTAGGCCCTCAGGTTAGACCTTAATTCAGAATCCGGCCCCATCTGTGATTGAGTTTGACACCCCTGCTCTATAAGATAAGAAATAATGTATTTTTAATGCCACATTTCCTTCTTTCTCCGCAGGTTTCTTGGGGTTTGTGTGCATGAAGGTCAGCTCCACGCCCTCACAGAGGTAAAACCAAACACTCTCCTTTTTATAAGGATGTCTGATTTGTTTAGAAAGTGTGAGTCTCTCTCTGAACTCTTCCACTCCTCTTTTAACCTTCATAAATGATCAAGTATATTCTGTATGGCTGTAGTAACAGTGGTAATTAATGCATAAACGGGTGGAATTTTAAGATATCTCTTAGCATCTCCTTCTGCAGATGTCTGCTTAAAATGATTCTGGTTCTGCTCAAGGTTTCTGCCTTTTGCCAGGAACCTTTTTTTCCCTCACTTGGTATTTTAATTTGAATATATATATATTTTTTAATCAAAAACAACTAATTTCTAAGTATTTAATATAAATTTCAAAATCAAATATCCAATCACCAGAAGAAATATTGACATAAAATATCCCTAAATATCAGATTTTTAACACCTGCAAACTTAATAAACCACAACCATACAAATCTGCCGTTTTTAAAGTAATAATCTTACAAAGGTAATAACTTTCCCACAAACATACTACTAATTGTCTACCACAAACTCTAACTATTTACAGGAACTGGTTACACCTGTGGGAAGGTAAAAATCTCTGTCACTCAAAACTGTAATCATTTCCTGCAAATTTGGTTTAAACATGGAAAATTAATTCTATATTTATTGTTATTTTTCCAGCCTTTCTAAATCTACAAATGGGTTCAAGCCAGTTTAGGCTTGGTGATTCTTTGTTCGCCATGAAACAGGAAGTAGGATGGATATATTTTGGACATTTCAGCACAACCTATGGGGTTCTTCTTGAATTAAGCCCTCAGAGGGGGTTCGTCTGGTTAAGTGGTTTTACAGTTCATAGAGAGGTAACAAAAACAACTTAAACAACGGGGATCACACTTCCTGAGACTACAAAGAAATTTTAAGTTGACAGGGGTTTAAAGCTAAACAATAAAACTGATAGAGAGAACAGTGTTTCTGTAAATAATTTATTATGTTTGCAGCTGTTTCTAGATTCAGCAGAGCTCCGTGTTGACACAAGCCGATCCTACTCTCTCTCTCTCCACAGTATATAAATGGCGGTAACCTGGAGCAGCTGCTGGACAGCGACCTGTACCTGTCGTGGGGCGTCAGGATCGGTCTGAGTCTGGACATCGCCCGGGGGCTGCAGTATCTGCACAGCAAAGGAATCTTCCACAGAGACCTCACCTCTAAGGTACACCCTAAAACATTTAGTCTCATAAAGAAAGACAACAGGACAGTTCTGGTACTCCACCAGACCACTGGTACTTGTGGAAGGGAATCCTTCAATAAAGTAGGGGGTTTTAAGACCAAAAGCATTGGTGTTAATCAGCAGAATTCATATGGCTGGGTGAAGAGACCTGGAGAAGGCCCGAGCTGATTATTCTTGGTGTATTTTATGGTTTCTAGCCTCATAAATTAAAGACCATTTACATTTCTCAGACTCACTTCAGTGCTGGACCTGGATCATTTATACCAATGTTTCTTTGCATTAGGCTTTCCCCCTTTGTTGACTTTTTACATTATACCAATGCTTTGGCAACCTGGAGATTCATATTTTGAAATTTCTGTGCAGAACTGTCTGGTTCGCTGTGATAATGGCGTGTTCACCGCTGTGGTGGGAGACTTCGGTCTGGCTGAGAAGATCCCTGATTACAGGTCAGTGAGATTCAGAATCTTAATCTGTTTTTCTGTTGTTGACATGAATCGTGGCTGAGTATTATACAGTGAGCAGCTCGGTGGACCAAACCGGAAGTTTTTGTAGCCATTCATTTGGACCCCAAAAGTATAAAACTAACATAAGTAAGGCCATGCTGTTTGTTTGCTTGTGGATTACAGCAGATCTAGTCCATCCTGGTCTTTAAAAGCATGTACAGCACACGTGACTACACAGACCACGTCTGTATGCAGTTTGAACTATTAGATATCAAACCATTTTTAGCACACATTCATCTACACAGAGAGATAAGGATTGCCACTTAATATCCAAAAGCCCAATACATGTGTAAATTCCCCTGAATGTGTTTTTTATATATGAATGTTGGTCTCTTTGCAGTGACTGTGTGGGGAAACAGCCTCTGGCCATTGTGGGCTCCCCCTACTGGATGGCTCCTGAGGTTCTGAGAGGAGAGCTCTACAACGAGAAGGTAACACTGCTTTCTGTATATTTTCTTTGCCCTTATTTGCAATTTTTTGCCACTTTTAATCAATTTTAACTGCTTTAAGCCCACTTTTGTCACTTCTTTTTGCCACATTTTGCCCATTTTTGACACTGTTATCCAGGTTTTGCCCCTTTTTCTCCAGTCTTTTGACTCTATGTTCTTGCTATTTTTGCCAGTTTTCACCCATTAAAGCTGTTTTTTTTTCCCATTAAATGCCACTTTTTCCAATTTCTGCCACTCTTTGCTGCGTTTTGCTCATTTTAGTCATTTTTCACCCATTTTTTGTCATGTTTTTGCCACTTTCTGCCCTTTATTGCCACTTTTTCTCCACATTTTTGTCACTTTTCACCCTTTTTTTTGCAGCTTTTTGGACATTTTGTGTCTTTTAACTTATTGTTATTGCCACTTTAACACATTTTTACCACTTTTCACCCATTAAAGCTGCCTTTTTGCCATAAATTTGCTTTTTCCCATTTTTGCCACTCTTTGCTGATCTTTGCCCATTTACAGTCACTTTTCACTCATTTTTTGTCATGTTTTTGCCACTTTTTGACCATTTTTGCCACCTGTAATTAATTTGTGTGTCACTTCTCACCCAAATTTTGCCACTTTCTGCCCTTTATTGCCATTTTTCTCCACATTTTTGTCACTTTTCACCCTTTTTTGCAGCTTTTTGACCATTTTGCCCCATTTAACTTGTTTTTCTTGCTACTTTAACCCATTTTTGTCACTTTTCACCACTTAGATTGTGGCTCTTACAAAGGTATTTTTCAACAATTTGGCTCTTTGGTTGAGTAACACTATTCTAGACATTTAAGTTTATCAGAACAATCAGTTAGACTTTTTATGATGACAAAGATGGGATTGGGTATCAAACATTGTTAATCACTTCTCTGCCATTTTTACTGACTTTAGCTGTGTTTAGCATAAATCATGGAGATAGATTGCTTTAAAATGTTCTAACTTTGCTCATCTCTGCTCAGGTGGATGTGTTTGCGTACGGAATCATCCTCTGTGAGATCATCGCACGGATTGAAGCAGATCCAGACTTCTTACCGAGGACAGAGGTTCGACCAAACTGCTTTTTTAACTTTATGATTATGAGCGGTGTCAGTCCTTTGTGTTTCTGAACAATTATTGTTGGTATGGTATTGATTATTAGTAGTTTATGAGTCTGATGACAGAAATTTGGCAGTTATATGGATTTAGAGTTATAGTGAGCCATCAGTAAATTTCAGTTATATCATTGTTTAATCTACAACTTGTGTTAAGACACCAGCCTGGGTATAAAAAGGATGAAAAACAAGCGGACTTTTTTTCAGTTTATTTGAATACTATGTTTGTTTGTACAGGACTTTGGCCTGGACGTGGATGCGTTTGAAAACATGGTTGGGGATTGTCCACCTGTGTTCTTCAGCCTCGCTGTCACCTGCTGTAACGTAAGTATACATACAGTATCATGCAAGACTTTGAAAAGCCGCTCTTTGGTGCCCTCTGAGTAAAAGTAAAAGTAAAGGGAATAGTGTTCTTTTTGATTAAAGTTGTAGTAAGTGATTTATTTTTAGTGTCGTATGCCCACAAAAACAACACAACCCATCAGGGTCTTGTTATTAAAGCCATCTAACAGAATGACACACTTCTGCAACGTCTCCTCGCGCTGCACTTTCACTTGAGGAAAACCAGCAAGGGACGATGCTCCAGCCGATGAGGAGGCTAGTACTTGCAGCCAATCACGGATCAGGTCAGAGGGAGCGTTTCCGCCGCTGTAGTAGGTGCGCTTCCACCTCTCAGCTCCGTGAAAAGTTGATTCAATGGCGGAGTTACCGGCGGTGTTCGGTCCTGTGTAGAATTTGTTCATGTTGAGATGAAGTGTTTTCTAACCTGTAATCCGGCTGTTGATTTCCATGGAAAAGCAGAGCAAACTCACTCCACGTGAGATTTGCCACCATCAGTATTCGATTCAGGGAACATGCACATTTGCGAGGAGGTATGTCAGAAGAGGGGCGGAACTACGGAGCTCAAACACGGAGAAGAACAGGAAGGGAGGGGGAGTAGAGCTGATTCTACACGGCTCTCATCGTATGTTACTTACTCAAGCTATAATAATCAATTATTTTGTATTTCTAACTTAATTTCTTCCACAAACTATTCTGTAAATATTCTCCAGAATTCAGGGCAATCGCTGTTGGATGCTCAAGATTTCCTGGAGGACTCCAGACCCCCCGTCTTATTTTAGATTACTTACTGTGTTTAAAGAAATCATGTACAGTTAGAAAACACTGGTCCAGCTCTAATGTCTGGTCTACCAGGTTACTCACTTAAAAATTCCTCTAGCTCACCCTTAATTGAACAGGTCTTCCTTGACAAAAAAGGATTATTCTGCTTTTTAATAATTACATTGTTTGGAATCAGTTCAACACACCTGCTAAAATGTGTTATGATTAATATACACAATGTAGACAGAATAGAGGCATTAAATGTGCCAGAAATCATCAAATTTGGGCCGAAATACTTCTTTATCCTTATCCATTTGACATTTCATTAATAGTACATTAAATTTTAAAAAATTTGGCATAGTCTGGGAAATCTCAGTTCCTTCATTTCTGACTGTTTTCCACACAGACATGGTCTTGATTTTCCTGAGTTCAGTTCCTATACAGGCCTTTTTAAGTCTTAGATTTGATGTTTAAAAGTTTATAGGAACGCTGTTCTTTGTTGGAAGGGTTTATATCCTCACTGATGGCATTGTAATATAAAGTTGCATGTGATAACTATTGGTGGTCATATGTGACTTTCACCTTTGCTGTTCAAAAAAAAACAGTTGTAGCTCTTTGTATGCAATAACCAATCACAGCAGATCCTTTAGTCAGGCTGCAGGCAAAGACACTCAGAGCGCTTTGATAAAAATATGACTTAGGTTGGTTTTAATGAGTTAAAGATACTCATATATCAATATCTGCATACTTGATGTGAATATTATTTCAATGTTATTTTAGATGAGTGCAGAGAGGCGTCCCACGTTCTCAGACATCGTCTTCACCTTGGAAAGCATCGAGCGAGAAGAAGAGGAGGAGAAGCCCATTGCACTCGGTAAAAATAACGTTCATTTTTTATGACAGAGCAAAAAAAAAGGGTGTGGATTAGACCTGCTCGTCTTGCAAAGTGTTCAGAGTTGAAATTGAAAAATGTTTAATATTGGAGAAGTCCTCCTGCTTAGCACTGCAAGCTACTCCCAAAGAATTCTGGGATATTCGCCAGTGTCAAGCAGGAGGGTGTTGCAACTTTTTAACAGCTTTTCTTCCTCATTATAAACATTTAGATGGGGGAAAACAGTTTGTATTTTACATTACTAAGTACCAGTATTACTGCTTTTATTCCAATTGGTTCAAACACAGCATGAGTAATCTTATCTTTGGTGTGCCTGGTCAGGCGTTTTTGACTGATTTTACCTAGACTTAAGGGGTTAAACTGAGTTTGATATTTCAGTGCAAATATAAGAGTTGATTCTACGTCTTTAAAGAAACATGTTTTTTCTCTTCTCCTCCTCAGAGCTGGTAGCTGTAGACGTCAGTCCATACCGCCGCCTCAGCTCACCTTGTCATCCCGGAGACCGCAGCCAGCAGCGGCAAGGCTTGGCAAGAAGTCAGTCGGACATGTTACCCCCAGCAACCCTGACCCCCCCTCTCCTCGGGACCCCAGCACGGGTCAACCCTTTCTCTTTGCGACAGGACCTAAACGGGGGGAGGTGTAAACTCTTAGACACTCCCAGCAAGTCAGTCATCTCCCTGACTTTCACCCTCCCAGCGCTCCGTGACCCGTGTGCCTCCCCCAGCCTCCTTAGAGGAACGACGGGGGTGAGAGCACCTCCCAGGAGGTGCAGGTCTCTCCCCTGTACCCCCGAGCTCGGCCGGACTGTAGCCCTGCCAAAAGAGAATGAGGGTAAAGAGGAGGAGGTAGGAGTCGGAGTGATTAATGGAGAAAAAGAGGAGGACGATAGGAGGAAGAGTGTGTCTGAGCAGAACGACTCCTCACTGGGAGAACAGGTAACTGACACAGAGCTGTTGAAGGAACAGAGCGTGACTGGACAGGATTCAGGTCTCTCTGTGGGCCTGGAGATGGTTGCTCTGGAGCGGTTGGAGGAGGAGGACGAGGAGGTGGAGGAGAGCATTTGTCTAACTGAACCCATGGACTGCAGCAAGTCTCCAGAACCAGCAGAGAGAGCTCTGGAGCCAGCGCTTGGACCAGCCCTGGTCACCTCCACGTCATCATCCTCCTTACAGACCAACGGCTGGCGACTCCCAATCACCAACGGCCCACCCACGCTGCCTCCTCTCCCACGACTGGACAACAACAACGGCTCAGCCGCTGTGATAGGCCAGCAGGTGCAGTGGGGCGGTGGCGTGTGTGCAAATGGTTACAGCAGAGCGCAGGTCCTGTCCTCTGAACCTGGTGGCTCCTCTGAGCAGGACGATGTCCTTACCTGTCCGGGCTGCTGTCTGATGGGACTGAGTTTCCCATCGGTGTGCCTCCGTGGTTCAGCTGCCGTGCCTCCTTCCCACCGAAGGGCTTCATTACCACGGCAGCGCCCCTACAGGAACCTCAACGGTACCATAACTGGCAGCAGCACTTCTTCAACGACCACTGCCTCAGCAACCAAAGCGCTGCTCTGTCGAAGCTCCAACGGGCTCGTAGCAGCCGGGCCGACAGTGACATGCGAGCCGGGACGCTCTCTGCCAGAGGCTCAGACGTAAACCTGAACAACAGAAATGTTGAACAAGTGAGCAACTCTGAATGTTGCTTTAACACTGAAACTCTAACACTGACCCTGAGATGTGTTTTTAATCCCGTACAGTCACAGCACGCAGTAGGAGCGTTAGATTGAGCGCCACCTGGTGGACAGGAGGATTTAAAAAAACAACTAATCAGTATGTTTACATGGACTTGAGTATCCAGTCATAAGGTTTTGATCATATTCAAGGTATGCCGTCTTCATGCATACGAGGGTGAACGACTTGGGAAAATAATATAACCTTTTTTTTTCCTCTGTTTTGATTTGGATATAATAAGCATTTATTTTTAATTTCCTCAGCAAACACAAGCAATAAATTATCTTACATAATGACACACACACACTATTAGATTGATTGAACTAGGCCTGATTAATTTTGGGAAAAAAGAGGTGCAGAAATTCCACAATCCTAATTCCAAAAAAGTTGGGACAGAGTGTAAAATGTCACTAAAAACTGAAGGCAATGATTGTCAATTCTTAAAAACCCATATTTTATTCACAGTAGAACAAAAGCAACATCAGATGTTGACACTGAGACATTTTACCATTCCATGAAAAATGGATTGTTCCACAATTGTTATGCATAGTTTTTCACAGATTGGAGAACCTCTGAGAGACTCTGCCTCCCTAAAATGCTCCTTTTATACCCAGTCATACCCACCTTTTTTGGACTTTGGGTTGCAAAAAAATAGACCTTGTAATGTATGCATTTTGTGTAGAGCACAACATCTGTGCTGCAAAAATTCTGCTCTGCAGTGGTGTTTTGATGCACATCTCAGGTTAAAGAAATATTGTACCTGAGATTTGGAGATTGCAGTCAGCTATATTGCAATTTAATCTACATTTTTATCAATGGCTCAGACAAAACTCAGTTCCTTCTCTGCTCCAGAAGTAAAACCATCTTGCTGCTTTTTGCTGTTTGTTTTGCTAAAAGGTCACTTTAATGCTGTCTGAAAACAGGGTGAGGCGTATGCATGCCTCAGTCTTCTTTCACCGTTCTCCAGGTCGGTTTCTCATAGTTGGGATAAGGTTTACTCCTGCATACTGCATACTCAATCACAACTGGGATACTCAAGTCCATGCAAATACACCTAATGTGGCAGTAAATGACATAATGGTGTTAAGCAAAGACCAACTGAGAAGTTTTATTTATGTGAAGCTTTAACTGTTTCTTAATTTTTCTCTAGTTGAGCACTTAAAAACTAAACTAAACTCTAATTTCAGCCAAAATGAATCATGTTTAAATTTAGCATGAATCCTCAAATAATAACCAGAAGTAAATCAGTGTAAGGCCTTTTATTCCAGACAGGCTTGTGGCTCGCACAAACACTAAAGGGCAGGCCCTTTTTTTAAAAGCTGGGGTATTAAGGAGGTCCATTTGAATACAACAAGTCCCATAAATTTCTATTTTAGACGCTGCATCTTTTAGCGATAATCTATTTAAAACAGTGCAGCTTTTCTTATCTAAATGACAGCGGTCAAACAAATCCTTTACTCAGACCAGGCTTGCAGCTCAACAGAACCTTCTTCTACTTGAACCAAGAGGAAAGATTATTTAAAATATTTTAGTCATACTATTTTTTACCTTTTAGCTCTTACATTTTTATATTACAGCTGCTTGTCTCTGTCAAAATATACGATACAGAATCATATCACAAACTAGACATTATGTTGAGAACGATTAATGTGAATAGGGAGATGGACATCAACACATATTTGTTCCAAGTGGAATATCTCATTGGATATAATTTTGCTGTGAAATCTGGATCTCACCTGGAAACGTCTGCCTATAATCACTCCTGTCCTCTGCATAAGCTTTAGCAGAACACATGGGGCTATATGAGCTAATATGTGAGAAATTTAAAGCTGTAGGAGCTAAATTTGTCAGTGGAAAATTATTCATAAATTATGACAAGACTGAGCTAAGAAATGATTTTTGTGTTTACATGTGCTTTAGCATTGTGCTGCCACACTACGACACTGATTACAGTGAGTTAGAGATGAGCAGGAATCATACAGCCTGATATTACACATTAGGTGATTAAGATGCATGAAGACAGTACATGTGCACTACTCTTCCCTCTTGTAGAGGTAGATTTATTGTGCAGTAACTCCAGAAATAAATCACGTTGAATTAGGGCTGTCAAGATTAATCACGATTAACTACAATCTAAAATTAGTGCACTATCTTGTTTAATCGTGATTAATAGCACATAATATTGTGTCCCTTTCAACAAATTTTTGTAAAAAATAAGTCCACCACTGTTCCTTAATGTCTCATTTCACTTTACAAAACTCACACAGCTCAGTGGACAATCAGAAGTCACCTAAACCTTGTGATAGGGCTGGGCGATTAATCGAAAATTAGATTAAATCGCAATATGGCCTCAAATAGCAAAAGATGTGCTATTTCTTTGACCTATAGTCTGTGTCAAAATACTAGTTTTGAACCTTTTTGCAGCAGCAGCAGAGATGTTATACATGCAAGTGCCATTTCTTTAGAATAGTCAACAAAAAATCTTACCTTCTTAATTTTTTGTACTTTTTTCTTGTTTAATATGAGAATGGCAAAAGCCTGTCAATGCAACAATTCATATCCGACTGGGAATACGAGTCAAAATCATCTGAATGTGAAATTTTAAAAGAATTGTTCAGCCTTGTTGAGGAATAAAAGAAAGTTAAGGAATCAAAATTGCACTATCAAATTCCAATATTTGGGAAAAAAAATCGCAATTAGATTATTTTCCCAAATTGTTCAGCCCTATCAAACTGTGCTATCAAACATTTACCATTTTACTGTTCACTAATATCCTTTTCAATCCATGACAAGTTCCTTTTTCTGTGGTTAAGCCCTCAATCTACCTGTAAAGCTTTGTATCCAAACTGAGAGTGACTAGTTTAAGAAAATGACACAAAAACAGTTATAAATGCAAAATAGTGGAATTTAAGAATGAGATACTAGAGGTGCGATTAATTGAGATTAATTACAGAAATCCTGAGATTAATCACGATTGAAAATGTTTATCTTTTAGCAGCCCTACTTTAAATTAAGTGGCCTTTAGAGTCATTACAATGAAGACACATCATCTCCTCCAGTCAAAGCAGTGTGAACTGACGTTTAGAACTCTATAATAAATAAACTAATTTTGTCCTTAACCCCTTGATGCACAAAACACTTTAATGTGCCGTAACCGAGGTATGTTTGAACTCATGTGGACTAATGCTACTGCTGCATCCCGAGGAGTTAGGGTCCAAACTATTTCCCCATTCAAAAAAACATAAACAATTATTCTTCTCAGATGGAGAATGTTTGAAACACAGGCCTGCCTTGAAATACAAGCTCTGGTTAATATTTGAGGATTTAAGGTTTCTCCTTAAGAAGATATACAACCACTTACAGCTTAATACTCTTCTCCAACAGCAGATTAAACACTTCTATTTCAGCTTAACTGTCGGTCAGATGAAGGATGTGTACAAAGCTGAGGCTGAACGCAGCACAGCTCAAAAAGGTGAAAAGTCGTCAGTGTTTTTGAAAAATGAGTCGTATTAAGAGGAGGAAACTTCTGCTGATAACTCAGAAACTGGCGAGTAAAAACGACACCAACGGTTCATTTTGAAGCTTTTTTTAAGATTCCACCTCACCATGCTGCTGTTCCGGCACAAAAACGCAGCCAAAGCATAAAATGAGAGCTGGCTTTGGGTCCTTTAGACTGATGGTTGAAACGACAAATTTTAGTGGCAGCTCTGGTTCAAAAACAGTCTACAACTCAAAATCAGGCCTCATCTGCAGTGTTGGGGTTACAAAGTACTCCATTAGAGTGCTTAGATATACTTTTTTTGTTATAAATGAAGTCAAGATTTAGCTCTGCAAGTCAAATAATCCATACTGTTGTTACTTTTATAAAAAGGAATCCATTTCTTGAAAAAAGTAGTATTTCCATTTCCATTTTATTGCCAACAAAAAAGACACTCACAAAAGCTTTTTCACTCTCCATCTCTGTCTTCTGGGCAGGTAGCTGCATACCTGCAGAAGACCTCTGAGTGTCTAGCGTTGTCTTGGATGCTAGCTGAGCCTCTTTAACAGTTTTGCCACCCTTGTTTTGTCAGCTTAAGCATTCAGAATCTTTTATTTTCTTTGAATGGTTGGCACGGTTGTAAACAGGAAAAAACGTGCCATTTTAATTAGGTATGCATGATATTATCGGCCTGATATCAGTATTGGCAGATATAAGCAAAAAAAGGCAAATATCGGTATCGATATCAGTTTCGGCTAAAATGAATCTGTAAATGTCGGCACATCGGAAATCGGCAAAAATCCAATAACGTGCATCCCTGATTTTAATAGCCCTCCTCTATGCAGGATTTCCTTCTTGACTCCCATCTGGAGTTCTCTTCATCTGCAAAGAATCACTCACGTCTATAACGAGCTGCTAATTTTTACCAGTTAACTGTAAAGTACTCTAACAATTCCCTTTTAATGGTAGAAATCCTGTAACATAACCAGTTACTTTGAATGCAACCCAACACTGCTGATGAGTCCTGAACCAAACCAAACTGAACTCTGTTTGCTTTCAGTGGTGCTATGTTCTGTTCCTGAGGCTGTCATTGGGGGAAATGTTTGGGGGCCAATTAAATAAGCTAATTTATAGTGTACTTACTGTTTATTACAACTCAGGTTGTATGAGACTTTTTTTCCTTTTTTCTAGGAGCAATGAAAACAATGTTTTCTAATGTTAATATGTGAGATTTGTTAAGATGTTGATGTAAAAAAGATTGTTCTGGGAGAAACAAAGATGGTGGGCAGTATCGCATATGCACTCCTGGAAATATGCCCCTGTAATCTTCCTGAGTTGGTTGTTTGCACATGCACCGCACAGCAGGAGACAGGAGGGGAGTGGTCTGCAGAGGTGGCGCGTAACGTCAAAGAAACGATGCACAAGAAGCAATAGTCTGCTGTACATTGCAGTTGTTGGTGCAAAATTTGTGTTAACACATGCGACTCACTCAGAAAACTGTGGTATATTTTCAGGAGTTTTGTGCATGTGTGAATATGGTTTTTGTTTTTTAGATACGAGTCCTGCTCTAACTTTGACATTACTCATTGTTTCTGTGTCTCAGCAGGCTGATCACTGCTGCCCTGATCTGTTAAACTGTCTTCAGACCAGAAGTGAAGCTTTTTAAACTCTGATTTAGGCTGGCTACACACTTGATGGTTTTTAAAATCTCATGACAGATTTAACATTTATTTTTAAAGTATGTGCTGTGCAATGAGAGGACCAACACATGCGGACAGGTCCATTCCCCAAGAACTAGAGCCTCCACTCTCAGAACTTCTAATCTGTCGCAGTCAAATTCCACTTTGGAATTAATAAGCTAATCAGTAGGACTATGATGTGTTTTACAGGACATCTTGAATCAGCACTGGTTAACTATTATCGCCATGGCGGCATTTGTTGTGCTTCCTCCTTCAGTCAGTTTGCTTCCTAAGGCCGACCACACACTAGACGATTTTTTAAAATCTGGAACGATTTTTAAACTGTGGGAGACCACAGACTTCAGGACAATTTCCAACAATTTTTCATCTTTAATCCTCTGAACGCACACACCAGACCACTCAGCCAGACTGCCAGATCACTGGAGACCACACACCTGCCGACCTGCCTTCGACCTCGCGTGATCATGTGACTTCAGAAAAAAAAAAACACAGATGTCTGTCAATACCGTCTTGCTGTCTCTCCACAACAGGCTGCCGTGTGTTACAGGTGATGGAAAATCATAAAACAAGGGAAAGACTCGGGATGAAATCATGGCTGAAATTATGTCAAAGTTGTGTTCATGGTTGTGAGCATTGAAAGTACGTATGGTCTGGTTGTGACGCTACTTGTCGGTCTCATTGGTTGTTGTGGGTATTCTGTCAGCGGCACTACGACCTAGAAACGTAAATATCAATGTTTGATATTTAATTTTGGGATTTTGGAGGGTACGACGCGATTTGGAGCAGTAAAACAATCGTGTTGACACCACACACATGCAGACTACTCAGACAAACAGTCGTTTGCATCGAGGCTCCTCTCGGGATACGCCCCCACGGTCATCTGGGGGGGCAAATCCTGCCCCAAGTCGAGCTTAAAATCCTGTAGTGTGTGGCCAGCCTAACTGGTAACCCATGCATGCTCAGCTCTCCCCAGTGTCCCTGCCTACACAACAGGTTTTCTAAATAGTGTTATTTAATATTTACAATTTAAGTCAGAGCAGCTCTGATCGTCTTGAGTTGACCGTGGAGGGAAAGTTCTCTCTCTGAACACACCACAGGTAAATCTGTCTGGATCATCTTTAGGGCCATCCCATAATCGGGCCTTTGCTGACTTAGGTCAGAATGAGGAATCTGACCCAAAACTGGCTTATCTTGTAGTGTGCACCCTGCTTTTGGCAGGCTACACACTAGATGATTTTAAGCTTGGTTTTAGGCCTAATATCCCCCTTACAGTTGGGCCTGATTTGAGGCTAGTTGCAGCGGATTATTTACCCAAAGAATCCTAAATTATGGGCTGCATGGCGGACCAGGGGTTAGCGCTGTTTCCTCACAGCAGGGAGGTTCCTGGTTTGCTTCCCAGTCAGGGTTTCTGTGGAGTTTGCATATTCTTCTGGTGTACGGACCTGGACCTCCTCCCACCACCAAAGACATGCTCGTTAGGTTAATTGGAGACTCTAAATTGGATAAGCGGTGGAGAAAATGGATGTCTGAAGTGTGTGGTGGCAATATTGTTATTTTACTGCTACATTAGAGTCAGAACCTCCCTGATCGTGCTGCCCCTGGCTGAATAACCACACTAGCCAATGAGGGAGCAGGTCAGCGCAGTGGACAAGTCAGAAGTCATCTCAACCTTTCTTTTCAAACATTGACTTTTTTTTTTTGCTTTCCCCTTTTTCCTGTTCAATCAATACCAGGGACCTTTTTTTCCATGGTAAAGTGTGCATTAGTCAGTTTTAAATGCAAAATAGTGCGGTTTTAAATTGGATAAAATTTATGTGATTAATTGTGATTAACTACAGAAGTTCTGAGATTAATCACAGCTAAACATTTTAATCATCTGACTGCCTATCACATCCACAAACATAAGATTGTACCGTCTTCCCAGAGAGAATTTCACCCGTATTCTTTTGCTTGTTTTTCTTCATGCATGACGTCTGGTGTCCTCCATGTTTGTTTTTCTTCTGAAGTCACGTTTGATCACGAGTTTCTGTGAGATCTGTGGGATCTCTACTGTGAAATCATGACTGCAAAAAGCAGGTGTGTGGTCTGACAGTCTCTTTTAAACTCCCTTGGTTTTAAGATGGGTTATTTGAAAATCATCCGGTGCGTAGCCAGCCTTTCTCAACAATTGCAATGGAGAATTCCCACAAAACAAAAAAAAAAACACCGTGAACTAAAAACAGACATTACCTCGAGCAGCTCGGCATGGCTGCAAGGTCATGAACATACGTGAGAAAAAAAGCACTGTTTTTAATCTATTTAACTGATTAACTGTAGCTACATGGGGATATTTATACGGCACATGAAGATGATCTACTTCCTACATTTTTATAGCAGTTAACTTGAATGAGTGAGCGTGTGAGTGAGAGATTGCTATCAGTTCCATGAGCCTCTTCCTGATCTCGTCATGTAAATTCTTTATTTTTGCACTTGAGTTGGGAGCACTTTGCAGTGAGACACCAGGCTTTTTCAGAGATGGTGCTTTATTTAAACCCGTGCTTCTGGTGTTTTCTGTGCGTGTGCTTCACGGCGCTCTCATCCTTTGACATGGACTCCCCTCTCACATGTATCTGGTGCGTGTACATGTACATTCTGACTACTCTGTTGTAATTACAAAGTGGCATGTGAAGCAGGTATGAGTATTAATTGTACAGATCATTCCACACACTGTGTGTGTACAGTTTGTGCTTTTGACTGAGAGGTAGAGCGATGACGGCTCGCAGGATAACTTTTATCCCGTTGTTAAACCACGGCTCTCGCTTCATTTCTAGTTTTGTTCTCTTCTTACAGATAGAAACCTGCGTGCAATAATCTGTAATAAAATATGGATGTGCATAAATTTGTGATTTTTTTGTTCAGATTTGTGGCTGGGAGGGGAATATTCAGAGAGGATTCATCACCATGATATTGAAGTAAAACATTTAAATAAAAAAACCATACAGACATCAATAATTAATAAACAGCAGGGACTCGAACTCCGGTCTCCTGAGTGATCAACGTCTATATTTCAGCTGAGCTTATAGACAAGCTGATGACGTAGGCGTAGTTTATGTACAAAGCAAAGATGACACCTGAAGTGACTGCAAAAATCGATAAAACATGTATGTGTACGAAACAACACAACATCTACTCCTGCACTGATTGATTAAACCTGTTTAATCAACAGTTAGGTTTAATAAAGCATCAATGATTCAGTCAAACTGATGCAAAAACCATAGTTTTCCTTACATTTCACAGACGTGCACACGCGTGACGTTTGTGTCAGAACTGAGACCAAAAACTAAAGAAACGCAAACAAAGGATCAGGCAGCACAAACGCAAAACTGAGAGAGAAAAACTATAAACAAAAAGATGTTCAAAACTCAAAGACTAATAATTTGGTTGCTATTTTAAATTTGTTCTCTTGATATGAAGATGTTTTAGCTTGGATCACATTTTTTTGTTCTCAAATGCTAATGTTTGTTTGATACTGAAAAAGTTCTGTTTGAATCTTTTTGACACAAATCTCATTCCATATTCCTCCAGACATGTTTAGAAAAGAGGCCGGACAGTTCAGTCTTGGTTACATGAGACCAGAGAATCTTGTTTCTCACAGACTCCTTCGGGTGCTTTTTGCAAAAAAAAAAAAAAATTGACAAATTTTTCAAAGCTGCAACTCACATACTCAGCTCTGCTGCTCATCCCACAAATGCATGATCCTTACAAATGATGAATGAATGATCCTTATTGTCAAGAAGCATTTTTACACATAATGAAATAATCTACCAAACACAAATGTCCTTGCTTTATGTAATAATAACCAGAACTCCTCTTTCCTCTTTAATATATCAATCAATGAGTCAGTAAACCGCACTGATTACCTATAATGAGACAGTTCAGATTAGAGACTGAATTCTGTAGCAGAAACATGATCACTGAATATTTTCCAATCTTTGTTTGTCCATTCATGTGTAACTTGTGTGAATCCACCTTTACAGGAACATGGAGGAGTTCATATTTAGTCAAAGAAGTGCTGCTGTTTCTTGTAAATGCTGAAGGGAGGGGTGAGCAGGAGTGCAGCTGAGAGTGAGTTAATCAAGAAATATTAATGTGCTTTACTATTTTTTCAGTTTTTTTGTAAATCAGTAAATTTGAAAATTCATAAAGTAACAATAATAATTCTATTTTAGCATTAAAAATATCATCTGGGTTAAAGAGCTTCTACATATTGGTGTATTAACCATTGCAGAAACATCAAAAAGGATTTTGGTAATTACCAATGCTGTTAATTTAGGGCAGCTGTGGCATAAACCTTACTTTAGTTAGGGTAAGGGTGGTCTAATACATTTGTTAAGCACTGTATATATATACACACACACACACACACACACACACACACACACACATACAATAACAATGATAAAGAGCTGTTGATTTTCAAGAAAGAAAATCTCTAAGTCGTTAATTTATGAGAAAAAAATATTTTTTTACTTTAAAAGTTTTAAAGGTGCTAAAACTAGACTGTAGAATTTTGGAGACTATATAAATCCAATCACTGTTTTTAAGTTTGGTTTCTTGTGAATTTTATGCTTGAATCTTACATTTCTTATAAATGTAAAAATCTCACAAAAATGGATTTTTCCCCTGCAAATTTTTTTTGGCACAAAATTCGTGTGTTTTTTTTCTTGTGATTTAAAAAGATATATACATGTACATCTAATTTTGACAACCTCATAGCAGACAGGGTCTTGTCCCCCCCCACCCCCCCAACTGTCCCAGAGCAGAGCCCCTGGATGCACAAACTTAAAATGCTTCACAAAAGCCTAAAAGCAAAAGTGGCAACATAAATAAAGATTCAATGATGTCTTTGAGGCAGAAAAGTAGAAGTCAGGGTTTTTTATAAATTCTCCACTCAACCATAAAATCCCCTGCTCTACATGCAGAAGCAGCTTTCAGTTTCACTTTGACAGCTTTATAGTCATTTGTGGGTGTGGTTTACAGCATGGAGCTTTGTGATAAAGAGAGGAAGCAGCAGAGAGACTCAGACCACTGGATCCTCGCCAGTACCTGTCCTGGTACCTTCACTCTGAAACCTGAACCAACCAGCCAATATAAAACCCACTCTGGTAAGTGTATTTGACCGACTGTTGAATGGTTTTTGACTGAACTTCTATAATAGAGCATGCATTTTTCATTCAACATCTAAATTTGCTCTGCATCCTTTCATACATTGCTTGTCTTTTTGTGTTTGAGGCATGGATATTTTGATTTAATTTACAGCAATAACAACTACTAGATAATTACCACCTATTACTTCAACATTACTGGGTAGTTAGGGCCCACTTAAATAAGGTGTGATCTATATCTTTGTTTCAGAAGTCTTTTAGTATTGCCTGTTTTACTCACATCCAAATAATTGTGTTCATTTTGATATACTGCCACACAAGCTGTCCTCCTGTTGTATACAAACTAAGTTAGTGTCAGAGGACTGGGCTGTCATTGGCTCATGAGGGGTGGGGGGTGGGGATTGAGTGATGCTGGAAGTGCAGACTGATTGACAGTTATATCCTGAGCTTATACAGGGTAACTCAACCCTGCTCAACCAAAGAGCCAGATTGTTGGAAAATACATTTGCAACAGCCACAATCTAAGAGGGGAAAAGTGGCAATTGAAATAAGTTTAAGGTGGTAAAAATAGTAAAAAAGCAGCAAACACTGGGAGAAAAGTGGCAAAAATGGGTGGGAAGTGACCAAATAATGAGTTAAAAGTGGCAAAAACATTGCAAAAATGATTGTAAAGTGACTAAAATGGGCAAAAATCAGAATAAAGGTGGGAAAGATATGGGCAAGAAGTGGTATTAAAATTGCCAAAGGCAGCTTTAATGGGCGAGAAGTGGCAAAAAAAAAATGCAAAAAGCTGGATAAAAGTGTCAAAAAGGGGAGAAGAGACAAAAAGAAGTGGCAAAAATGGGCTTAAGGCAGCAAACAGAAAAGTGGCAAAACGTGTAGAAAAATGAGTGAAAATATGCAAAAATCAGAATAAAGGTGGGGAGAATGGGCAAAAGGCATGAAAGAGGGGCAAAATGGGAAATTAGTGGCATTTAATTGCAAAAGGCAGCTTAAATGGGTGAAAAGTGGCAAAAAAGGAAAAAAGAAAAGGGGCAAAAAATTGCAAGAAGCAAAAGTGTCAAAAAAGGGCCAAAAGCAGTAAAAATGGAATTACAGGAACAAAAACATGCAAATAAGGGCAATGGAAATATGAGGACAAAAATATTAAAGCCTACTGTGTAACTGTGGGAAACAAACTGATTAATGTGACTTGCAATGTATAATTTGCAAGTAACATTTTTTTAAGGTAAAACTTTCCTTTTTAAGGTTTTCTGGGGGGATAATATTTCAAATCAAGACATAAAGGAGCCACAAATCATCACAAAAGAGCCACATGTTGAGCATCACTGGCTTATAGTATTCAAACTGATCTAAAGCATTTATTCACTTCTTTTTATTTCTTCTTCCATGCAGAACTAAAAATGGCTCTGAGGATCGTGATGCTAGGGAAGACCGGCACTGGGAAGAGCGCCACTGGAAACACCATCCTGGGTCGAGAGTGTTTTGAATCAAAGTTCAGTGCCAAGTCAAAGACTGAGGTCTGTTCACTGGGCGAAGGTGCAGTAGATGGTCAGAAGGTCGCCATTATCGACACCCCGGGTCTGTTCGACACCAGATTTGGCATGGACAAGACGGCCAAAGACGTCACCCAGTGCATCACCTTTTCTCTTCCTGGACCCCACGTGTTCCTGGTGGTCATCAGGCTGGGCAGGTACACCGCAGAGGAGATGAGCACGGTGCAGAGGATTCAGGAGATCTTCGGCCAGGCAGCAGACCGGTACAGCATGGTCCTCTTTACCGGGGGGGACCAGTTGGAAATAGAAGACATGACCATTGAGGACTTCTTGAATGAAAGCCCCGACCTGCAGGAACTGGTGGCTCGCTGTAACGGCCAGTACCACGTCTTCAACAACAGAGACAAAACCAATCGCTCGCAGGTCACCGTGCTGCTCCAGAAGATCAGAAACCTCATCCAGAAGAACGGAGGGGGCCACTACACCAGCGAGATGTTCCAGGAGGCCGAGAGGGCCCTGGAGAGGGAGAAACAACGCATCCAGAGAGAGAAAGAAGAACAGATACGGAGACAAAGAGAAGCACTAGAGATGATAGCGAGGCAAAAACACGAGGAAGAGATGAGGAGGATGAATGAGCGGATGATGGCCGAGAGAGAGAGGGAGAGGCAGGAGAGAGAAAGAGAGAGACAGAGGGAGATAGAGAGGAGGGAGCAGGAGAGGAGGAGGGAGATGGAGGAAAGAGAAGCTCAGAGGAGGAGAGAGCAAGAGGAGAGAGAGAGGGAGATGGAAAATATGAGGATAGCTCTGCAGAGGGAGCAGGAAAGAGCTCTGCAGGAGGAGAGAGAGAGGTTGGCGAGGCAATGGCAGTCACAGTCACACGCTCAGTCCAGGAATGACTGTACAATTCTCTGATGAAGTTATCCGTTAGTGTTTCTGAGTTAACAACAAACCTGTTTACATTTCAAGTTAAATTAGTGCGTTCTGACTGGAGGTCTATGATGGCCATTTATCAGAGGTGGAAAGTTACATTTACTCCAGTCATTGTAATTGAGTAGTGTATTGCGGTACTTGTACTTTATTTTTAGTACAGTCATTTTAGTTCTACCTAAGTAGGTTTAACCAGAGTAATTTTGACTTGACAAAATTCCAACTTTGATCTTGATGGACTTATTTTTCCCCACTGGTCCTTATCATCATCATCTGTAAAACTTATGAAAATATAGTATTTTATATTTTAAAAACATTTATTTTTGAAGTAGGCCATTGTTGTTAAATGTTCTGTATTTCATTCAACTCTAGTTGACACACCTCTGCATCAGTCTTGCCTTTGGGTTCATGTTGTTCTTCTTTTACATTCATTTCTTTTCAAATAAATAAAAAATAAAGAACACATTCCTCTCCTGTGATGGTTTATTTTCTCATTTTTCTTGTAGATTATTGTGATGTTGGCTGTCAGTAATATTCTCTTTGGAATATTTAATTTTAAAATGTGAAATAAAAAAGATTCCATCAGAGTAAAGACAGTGACAGTCCTAAAGGCCTAAAAATAATAAAGTAAGTTTGTTTCGTGAATACTTCACGTGTCCTCAGTCATAAAACTGCAGAAATGATGTTGTCTGAACTAAAATCTAGCTGTAGAAGTGTGGTTACCACGACCTTTCATTTGTTTTTGACAGGATGAGCAGATAAGAGAGTGGCAGTTAAAGAACTGTTGCCTTTTCCTGTAAATAGTCACATGGTGTGGGCACGTTAAGAGGGGAACTTGGGAGTTCCCAAAGAGAAAGCAGGCACGTCAGGGCAATAAGAACTCTGAATAATGTCTGGGTAAAGTCTGCAGGAGAGGCTGAACATTTCCAGTCGGTTATATTCAAATAGGAAGTGAAAGAGAGGGAGGGAAGGCTGGGACTTTGTGCCGACTCACTGTGGAATTTGAGTGTGAGAGTGAGGCCTCTGTGTTGGGCCTCTCACTGCTAAATTACCAAGAAGAAATCTCTGTGGTTAAAAATGAAGCAGAATAAACTGCAGATCCTCAGACATACACAAGCTGTGTTAACATAGCTGTTTCTACAGAGGAAATAGACATGTTTACAGCCTGGTTCAGAGTTTAAGTTTGGTCTGAATGTCTTTATGGACACACCCTGTACAGGGGGGGCAGTGTTGACAGATAAGCTGAGTCCAAAGCCTATACAATCCGCCTAAGGTATATAATCAATATCCAGCACTGCTGTCCTCTTTTAACTGCTGTAAAATACTCTATTAAAAGCTCACTGATGGCTGAAGCACATACAAAATAACTCCTGTAGCAACCAGCAACATCCACCAGGGCCCAGTGGCGTGCACAGACTTCTTCAAGGGCAGGGGCGAAAAGGAAAAAAAAAGGGCACATACAACACGTTCTCGCCACTGAGGAGGGCACTAAGTTTGGCGTGTTTTCGAGGGCACCTTAGACATGTTTATATGTTCTACAAATGGCACATTATATAGCCTTAAAACAGACTAACTAGACAGACTACTCAAGTTAGTTTGTAGTTAGGATCAGCATCCACAAGAACTGTGTAGATTCAATGCTGGACTGTGAAGAACACACAGATATAAATAAATAAATCCCTAAGAGGTCTGGGGGTCTTCCCCCAGAACATTTTCAATGAAGTAGATGCCATTTCCTGTATTCTAGTGCATTTTAACACCATATTAGCCATATTATATTTGGGCGGAGTAAATATAGAAACCCACCACGTCACTGTCCCTATGAGGAATGACCCCCCCCCCCCTTACACTACAGTATAAAATCACTCAGCAGTTTATGAAAATAGAGTCTGCTGTTAGCCGTCACCTCGCTGGTTCAACAAGCTAACAATGCGAGTGTAATGGCACAGGATGTTTACCCTCCGCTGGCATGGCGCTGCATGCCAACGTGACTACAGGAGGAGAGAAGGACAAACAGAGCCGATGCTACAAAGAGATTCCTTTTGTTCTTTCTCTCTTTTTGAAGCCACGGAAGAGAGAGGAAGTTTGGTATTTTTCTTTCAGTAATGGATTACTTTTATGAAAATGTAACTAGTGACGCGTTACGTTTCTCGTTACAACAAAAAAGTAATCTGAGTACTCTAACGGATTACTTTGTAATGCGTTACCCCCAACACTGAGCATGACACTGTAGAATTATCCCCGTTATGATGATTGATGGATAAAAGGGACAAGAAATAACCTGACATGCCAGATGAATGTGCTTCACACATCCATCTGGAAAATCCTCAATACAAAGCATTCGGGTAAGGGCAGAGCCTTTAAAAAAAACACTCGGAGGGTGATTGGGTGAACGTTCTGTCTGTCACGTCTTTACGGGCCAATCAGAGCAACAAAACATGTAACAAGCTGCGCCTGCGCTCCTACCGACTAGACTAAACTCCATAGAGAACTTACATAACGCAAACCATGGCAACTGTAGACATGTCAGTACTCGACTTTTGTCATTTCTGAAAAGAAAACAACTCACTGCTGTTCTTTGTTCTTCTTTTAACAAAGAAATGTTGTCAAGTTCTGATAAAACTGGCGTTTTGGCAGCATCCACACTAAACTCTTCCTCCATAATTGCACAGGTCTCTTGTCGCTGCTTGCTTACGTCACGACTGCCGCGCCCAAAACTACTGCCCCTCGTTGCTGATTGGTCCTGTCACTTTCTAACAGGGCCCAAACGGTTCAGGCGGGAGCTATGCAAGATGGATTTGCCAGTGAGAAACAAGGAAACGGGCATATCCATCTGCTTTGCGAGGTTAGACAAGAACAGCATCGTGGTAAAACGTAAGTTTAAAAGCTCCGTTTGCTTTCATTGAATAAGCTGTGCAGCCGCTCCAATTTCGTGCTGTTATTACACACACTGATTCTGTCTGCCTCTGCTCAGCTTGTTGTCAGATTGTGAGCATGTAAAGAGCTGTAAAGGTTTTCCTGAGGTTTTAGAACAATGTACTCCCATCCAAACAATGAAGAGGGGATGCTACACAATGGTAAACATGGCCCTGTCCCTATTTTCTTGAGATGCGTTGCTGTCATCAAATTTAAAATGAGCTAACATTATCATGAAATGGTTAAATGTCTCAGTTTTAACATCTGATATGTTGCTTATGTTCTATTGTGAGTAGAATATAATTTTCCATTTTAAGTGTCTGTTTTCTCCGGAGGCACCGTTACATCCCTCCTGATTTAAGATTGTAAGCTCATTCTAGCTGATATGGTTTACAGATATATTTAAAGGTGATCACTTTCTAACAGAATTAATGACTTAGACTGTGTAAGAGTCAGCACACCATCCAAAGAAAACACATACAGTACATCACTTCGTTAAATATCACTCTGACAAACGTCTGGTCTCAAAATCACGTCTTTATTATTCTCTCAGACACATTTTCCCTAAAGATTCTCAAATCATCAACATAAGAAATGAAACAAAAGCTTTAATTACAACCCAAACTTTCAACAATGTTTGAATCAAAGTCGGTTTGATAAAAACTTTCATCATGACTCTATGGTTGAGACTCGATGAACAGAACCTGTTCATGCTTTTAACAATCTTTTAGTGTGAGCCAGGCTTTATTTAGAGAATAAAGGTAATTTAAAGACTAAGGCTGTTTTACATCTGATGTGTAACGGCCTGCAACAATAAAGCTCAGTGATAGAATGACAACAATACAGTCTTCCTATAATAAGAGCCATTTATAATAAGCATTGCTGTTCTATAACACGCAATATTACTCTTAAATTCCGCTATAATTCATAACAACAGCATAAAAATCTAAGTCCATTCAAAATGGTTGGACCAGTGAAGCACAGCATCCTCTGCCATAATTATCTATCTCACTATTTATATTTGTTTTTCTCCTGTCATCATATTTGTTCTTGGTCTCATCTTTTAACATGTTTTTTTTCTGATTGTCTGAGCTGTACTTATTTCTACCATTTTGATTGTTCATCTGAGCGTTTTCACATCAGGAGAGCCACTCGACAAGCCTTTATGATTAGCTGAGTTTCCATTACAGTTTTTCGCAAAATAAAAACGATATTTCTTAAATTTCGATCCAAGTACAATTGCACTTTGAATGCATTGAGGGGAGTTTTGGGTGTAGGCCTTGCAATTCTTGTAAAATCTCATCTCGCGTGAATCCGCTGCAGGGAAGCTTGACGCTCAAAACCTGTTGCGTGTTGGTACGGTTTTGGTTACATCTACGGTGGTTGCCTTGATAATGCTGAACAAAAGACGAAGGCAACGGATGATAGTTCAGATGTAAAGTCCGTATGTATGGCAAAAGCCATGTGTAAGGGTAGAAGTATGATGTTAAGGAAAGTCTCATCTCTTCTTCTGTCTACACGTACAGCGCCATGTTGTCTCGGAGTGACTGGTCATGTGACACTGTATGTCACGTCCCGTGACTTGTAAATGCAGAAAAAGTGTTTCCATTACACTTTTGCGATATATTTCTATATCGAAACGCCTGAAAAACCTCCTCATGAAAGCGTAAAAACTTTTTAGCGATATTTTAGTTTTTTTTTTTTCGGAATTCAGGTGTTTCCATTACCATTTTTTATTGGTAATGGAAATTTTTTTCTATTTCAATTTTGCGCATTTCCAAGTGTAATGGAAACTCAGCTGGTGTCTTTGGTTTCTCCTGCACATTTCTTTGTTTACTGACTCCAAAAACTATCTTGTAATTCATATTTAACTCCTTGTTCTACTGCTTTTCTTCTTTCTATTTGTTCATATGTGCAATAAAATAAAATACATTAATACTTATGGCAACATTTAATCAGATAAGTTTGTAACTACATGAATGTCCAACCTCTACACAGCTGACCTCACAGATATCTGACAAACCCAGTATTTTACCCTCATAAGTTGGTTTTCATCTACCACCACAGTGTGACATTTATCTAAATGTTGGTATTGAGCTCACCTTTTTATAATATTGCTTTTGTTCACTTATAAATTCTCTGCAGCCTCATTGTCTGGTTAGCCGAGTGCTAATGCTAACAGCAGCAGGAAATTGGAGAGAAGAGGAAGGAGGCCAAAGAGGAACAATATAAACTGCTTTGTCTTTAAACCCATGGTTTTCAAACTATTTTGCCCAAGGCACGCCTAAGATCAGGCCAGAATATCAAGGCACCACCATATCCATATTCATATAAAATAGCCCTTTAAAATATATGACAATAACAGAAGTCGTTGCATAGCTGTAGTAATAATGTATGCTTGTAGAAATTCCCATGACACACCAATAGTTATTTCCACTGAGCCCCACTATGGTAGGGTACACGTATTTTTGTGTTTCCATTGTCAAAAGCTGGTAAGGGTCCCAATAAAGTGACCCGTACCATCCTGCTTTTTTAGCTCCCTTCCTCAGGAGACCTTCAGTCGGGCTGTGCGCTGCAAGTTATGTCAGTGTACACAGCACAACTTAAGGTCTCACACATAGGCACTAATGTAAAAGTCCTTATTATCGACCTGTTTAACAGCCACTGGACCCCTCAAATGCAAACATTGTAAAAAAACAAAGAGGATAAAAGCAGCATCCTCATACCAGTGAGGTATTCAGGTGTCTTGTTGACAGCAACTCGACAAGACAAAGAAATAAACTCTTTTATGGAGCGATTATTGTTGCAAAACCATTTGCAAAAAGCATACACAGACCTGTACACAAATTTGCAAATGCGTGAGTAGATTTACAAATGCAAATGTCTCGTCTTAAGACCCATTTTTATTCTTTAGCTTTTAACACCGCATGAGTTGTGTGGAGCCCTGTGTCTTTTATTATTTTACTTTATTCTACTGTTTTTACCCTTTTTTATATTTTGTATTTATTTTTATTGTTTGTTGTTTTTTTGTTTTTTTTTGGCTACTATCTATTGTTTTAATATATTCCCTTGGTTTATTGGTTTTATCTTGAGCTCTGGTAGAACAATTGTTTTGTTTTTAATGATGTTTTGTGCAGCACTTTGGAAACGTTCAGTTTATAAAATGTGCTATATAAATAAAGTGGATTGGATTGGATGCAAAGATTTGCAAACGTGTGAGCAGATCTACAAATGCATGCAAAGATTTGCAAATGTGTGAGCAGATCTACAAATGCATGCAAAGATTTGCAAATGTGTGAGCAGATCTACAAATGCATGCAAAGATTTGCAAATGTGTGAGCAGATCTACAAATGCATGCAAAGATTTGCAAATGTGTCTGCAGATCTACAAATGCATGCAAAGATTTGCAAATATGTATAAAGATCTAATAAAAGCTAAACTGCTGTCTGGCTCAGTACTGAATACTGGTCCATGTTCTGTGAGGTAGGCAACCTTGTCTCTGCACTGAGGGCAACAAAACGTGTTGCTTTTGCACTTAAAGATCTGAGTGTGTATTTGCAGATCTTGCCCAGCAGAAGTGTTTCAAAAGTCGTGTGTGTATGACCGCCACCTGAGAGGCAAATTTAGTTGTAACTGATATCTTGTGAGTATATTGGCATCAAAAAACAAAAAGAGAAAGTTTCCTCAACTTAAGTCAACGAAGTACACACATTAACAAATTGTTCTACACATTTGCAGATTTGTGCAGGCATTTGTGGAATTTTGCACATATTTAAAACTCTGCACACAACATAAAATTTTTGTGTACAGATCTGTGTATGCTTTTTGCAAATAGTTTTGCAACAATAATCGCTCCATACTCTTTCTGCATCAGTTTCTGTCTGCTGAGGGATTTTTGAGTCTTGTTCCTATGTCCAGTGCAGCCTCAATTTTCAGCCCAAACATGCCTACAAATAAAATACAGTACTACAGATAGATCAATAGATAGGTCAGTGCGTGTGTGGGTAAGTAGGTCTTCTTCTTAACATTCATCATTCATTAACAGAACTGATTAAAGGATATATTTAAAGAAAGAAAAGAATTATTTAGCAAAAACAAAAAGAGCCTTTAAAGGCATTTTTGTGTTTTTGGGAGAAAACCAGCTGAATCTTTTTTCACATTTGCTTTGATTCCTTAGGACTTTAGATGGGTTTAACCCCTGATGGCAGCCCAGAAACAAAACAAACTCACCAAAAACTTCTGCCCACTGATGGTTTAAAACTTGAACAAGCTTTTCAACGAATTTCCAAGTTCTCTCACCCCATTGACAATACTTAACCCAGCTCTGACCAGATGATATAACGGGTTGGACTTCTCAGCTTCATCTCTGGCATTGGAGTCATGTTTGTTCTGCAGATCTTTCATCTGCTCTTTTAGATCACTGTCAAACTGCTCCTTCAGCCGCTTCATCTCCTCTTCTTTCGCCTCTCTCTCTCTCTTCCTCTCTGCCTCTCTCTCCTCTCTCTCTCTCTTTCTCTCCTCATTCATCTCCTCCTTCTCCCTCTTCCTCTCCTCCTCTCTCTCCTTCCTCTCCCTCTCTCTATCAGCCTGGAGTTGCTCACTGAGCTTCTTCATCTGCTCCTCATACTGAGCCTTGACTTTCCTCTCCAGCTCCTCTCTTTCTTTGCGTATTTGTTCTTCTTTCTCTTTCAGGATGCGTTGTTTCTCCCTCTCCAGAGCCCTCTCGGCCTCCTGGAACATCTCGTTGGTGTAGTGGCTCCCTCCGTTCTTCTGGACGATACTTCGGATCTTTTGGAGCAGCACAGTCACCTGTGAGTAGAGATGCAAGGATTAGAAATTTTGATGGCACGACTTTTAATGTGTTATTTCTTGCTGCTGTTTGAAACAGTTATTAAACAATAGGGTTAAAAATGATAAAGATTAACAACATCAATAACTGATACAATTATGATTTAAGTTGACTTGTGCCTTCCTACTTTACACCACAAGCTACTGGAAAAGCATTCTGGGATCACTTGAGGTATGAAGCAGGAAGGCATTAGGAGGGACCAGACTTCCTTCCATCAGGGACTTATACCAGTACAGGGTCAGGAAACACGCAGCTTACATTACTGCACACCCCAGTCACCATGAACACCAACTCTTTAACTAAATAAAATTATGTAATGTAAAATAATTGCCTGCATAAGTATTAACCCCTTCAAGTCAATTACAGCACTGAGTCTGAGTGGACAGGTCTCAATCCAGATGTGCACATCTGGACCCTGTAAATTTACTTCATTCTTTGCTAAACCTCTGCAGGTTGCACAGGAATAAGGCATGAACAGCTTTTTGCAAATTCAGCCACAAATTCTCTATTAGATTGAGGTCTGGACTTCACTTTCACTGCATGTTTCGACTCATTGTCTTGTTGGAAAATAAATATTCTCCCAAGCTGAAGTTCCCTGAAAACTGAGTAAGATTGTCCTACCAAATTTTCGTATTTTTGGCCACATTCCTTTTACCTCGGCTGTGACATTTTTCCTAGTATCTAACAGGCTAACCTGTCATCCTACCTGAGAGCGGTCGTTACTCTTGTTGTTGAAGACGTGGTACTGCCCGTTACATCTGGCCACGAGTTCCAGCAGGTCGGGGCTTTCATCCAAGAAGTCCTCAATCGTGCCTTCAAGCATGTCTCCCCCAGTAAAGAGAACCATGCTGTATCTGTCTGCTGCCTGGCCGAAGATCTCCTGAATCCTCTGCACCGTATTCATCTCCTCTGCAGTGTATCTGCCCAGCCTGATGATCACCAGGAACATGTGGGGTCCAGGAGCAGCATACGAGATGCACTGAGTGATGTCTTGCTCTGTCTTCTGCGGCACATATCTGGTGTCAAAGAAGCCGGGGGTGTCGATAACAGCGACCCTCTGACCGTCTACTGTACCTTTACCCTTTGAACAGTCCACTGTCTTCGACTTGGCACTGAACTTTGATTCGAAACACTCTCGATTCAGGATGGTGTTTCCAGTGGCGCTCTTTCCAATTCCAGTCTTGCCCACCATCACCATCCTCAGCTCCTCGTTATTCACTCTGCTGTAACCTGTGGAAAAGAATGAGGGACATCGACATCAGGTCGGTAGTAAATTTTGCTCAAACAAAAACTGAAGATAGAAACATTGATGCATGAAAGACCAAACCAGATAACGAGGAAGTAACCCAGATGGGTTTACATTTAAGCACGACGCTGTCTGCTATTGAGCTTTGATTTGTAAGTACTGTCTTTAGCTTTGTTTCAGAGAAAAAAACTGTTTTATTTTGGAAATGGGCACCCAAATACTTCTAAGTCATTTCGCTCATCTGGGAACGTTCCTGACCAAAAAGGACTTCTGAATGTGCTGTGGGGCTGAGTTCTAAAAATATTGTAGAGGGAGCTATTGAGTGGATCAAACCCATAAGTTACTTTTAAGTTTTTCACAGCCCACTGATTTTCATGGCAGTACATGCCCTCAAAAACACTTTAAACCCCTTCAAAAAACTACTTCCTGTTTCATGGAGAACAATGGGCCACATGGCAAGAGCTTTGTGTCTGACATGTTAGCTTGAAAAAAATGACATGGGG
Organism: Cheilinus undulatus; assembly: GCF_018320785.1. NCBI lineage: Eukaryota > Metazoa > Chordata > Actinopteri > Labriformes > Labridae > Cheilinus > Cheilinus undulatus. The sequence continues at coordinate 3,151,300 of NC_054868.1, forward strand.
AAGTTTTATGGCAGAGTTGGTCAACTTTACAGGAACTACCCCCCTCTATTTAACCCTTAGAGCTCCAGCGGCATGGATCTGTGTTGCAGGCATACCACTTTGTAAATTGCTTGGTAACTTCTGAACCGTAAGTCATAGGCACTAACTTATTTTTTCCTAGGAAAGCTCTGTGTTGTGCCTTACTATATATGTTCTTCATGAATTTGTAGCTCTTACAGAACATTTTCTAGTGAGCCCAGAACTTGGCTGACTTCCCGGGGTCTCTGAAGACAGGGTTGTCTTATACAACAAGAAGTGACACAGTTTAGAAAAACATTGATAACTTTTGAACCATACGCTGTAGACACTCTTTTTTTCCTCTGAAAGCTGACCATTTTGCTGTTCATTTGCTACCCTCGATGTCTCCGTAGCCCTTAGGGACGCCATTCTAGTGAGCACGGAACTTTTAGTCTTTAAAGAATAAATCCACGGTGTTAGATCCAATAATAAGCGTCTTTTTGTCAATTTTTAATCCGTTTTCGATCATTTACTTAAGCTTTCCGCAGTGGGTAGCGCAATATTTGTTGAGGGCAATGTTTAGATGCAATGCATTGTGGGAGTTGTAGTCGACCAGGTATGGCACAAATGAAACTAGCTGCAAAAAAAAGCGCATGGACCTTTTCTGTATATATGAAGATATTTTGAAAAACGTTAGTCACAGAATGTTATTTTTTCACTGTTTTGTCCCCAAGAGACGGAGAACAAGTCTGTGCAAAGGAAATGCTTTGTCACTATTGTTTACTGTGTGTTATCAATGAAAATCTTTGAGTTTCAAATTCCAATTTGTTTCTCTTTTGTCTTTAGAGTCCTATAACTTTTTCAAAATTCCAGTGACATTACTGTAGTAGATATATTCTTAAAGCCTGGGTTGTCCTGGAGAAAAAGATGTATAGAGGTTGACTGTGCACCACAGGGTTGATGTTTTACAAGCTTTTTAAGACATGATGGTGAAAAGAATAGCTTCGAGCTCTAAGGGTTAAGAAACGTGACCTTCTCTGCCATCGTGAGACGCACCATCGATGGAGACGTGCCATGGCCGCAACCTTTGAGTTCTGTGGACAAGTCTTACAACAGTTTTTCACCAAGGTCTCCTCTAGTGGACAACTATCTTCCAAGTCAGTCAGATGAATCCCTTAGGTAGAGATAATCCCAGACCAGCTCCTGCAATCGGCTTATTTGGCCAGTATTTTTTCAACAAATTGAAAATGGTGGACTTCCTGTTAATTTGACCTTATGGGTCCAAGAGGCTTTATTATGGGTCTAGTCATGATACACATGCTCAACAACTTTCAAAGTCCTAGGTTATACATGGTGTTGGGGCTGATATTTTAAAAACTTTGCCCACCAGCAAAGTCTATAACATTTATTGCTAACACCTTAATTTAGTGGCCCTAAATTACAAGTAGTTTTATAGGTGTAATTACCTAGTAACTTCTTAAGAATAAGGTGGTAATTACCTAGTATTAAGCTGGCATATTAGCTCAGAAATATGATAATATTTAGGAAGTTTTAACCCAGTAATAATGCAATAACTATCAAATATTTCCTTGTCAAAATTCTCTGGTAATTAGGTGGTATTTTACAAAGTTATTTCTTAGAAATAAGATGAAAATATTCTATATAAGACGCTTAATAATTCCTAAATAATTTCTTTATTTGGCTTGTTAAATTTAACTGAGTCCTCCCAATATAAAAATTTAAAGTAATTTCTCAGTATTTTTTAATATTTTCATTTAGAATTTCTTTAAAATTTCCTTAATAATTCCCACATAATACTAGGTTATTTTCATCAGCCTACTAAATAAGAGCAAGTTCCCCCCCTGTAATTCCCATGTACTTTAGGTAGTTTCATAATCCCCCCTTTAAAACTTTAAGGAGATTTTTAGTAATTTCTGAGTATTTTCCTTCATAATTCACAAGTAATTTGTAGGTTTTTTTGGCATATCAGCCCACTAAATTAACCCCTTAAAGCCTGGTGTATCATATTTGATACATACTTTTATGATCTAATCAATATGATCAATAAATTCCTAAAGAAAACTTCTGAATACAATCTGATAAATGATTAAAATGACCTCAAGTGGATTATCAGCTACCAAAACATCTAATTTATAAAATGACATACAAAAATTAGATATGTTAAATTTATGTAAATTTGGATTTTTGGGATTTCAGTTCCAAAAAATGGGAATTTTCTGGCCATTATTTGTGTTTTCAGGCTTTAAGGGGTTAGCCAGCCCAGTGATGTAGCTTGACACAAGGCAGTTTGATTTAAATTACATAGAAATTACTTTGTTATCAGGGTGGAAGGGCTCGCCTAAAAATTTATTGTACATTTTTCAGGCAGGGCTCACTTAAATTTAGTGGGCCAAAAAAAAAAAAAAAATACATGGTAATTATTAAATAATGTAAAACAATATATAATTACAGAGAACTGACACTATATAACAAGGAATTAGTATGTGATTAATACATTTTAACTAGGTTAATATGTCCTAAATATTACCATATTTCTGAGTTATTATTTGGTAAAATGCCGGCACAGATTATTGCCAGAATATTTAATTCTCTGTGGTCTGACACTCAAAATGCAGTAAAATATCATATAGGAGCAGGACAAACAAACTGTTGAAAACAAATAAGCAACAGTCTGCATAACTGCTCCACTAACCCCCACTTAATTTAATGATCCTGATTGAGAAATTAAGTTCTAATAATAAATACTCTAATTCTTGATTTCCACATTATACCTCAGCTCATTCTACTGCTTGATGAAATGAGGTGGCTGGCAGATTTTGATCCACCAGCCAAAGTGGCAGGTAGGTGAAAGATTTCCAACCCTGGCTTACCATGAAAGCTTACTCTACCTTAGCCAATCATCATCATCACTTATGTGGTTGTCTCGCCCCTCCCTCCTCCCTCACCAGAGAAAAAATAAACAGTTCTGCAGCTCCTGTGGCTGAGAGCCAAGTCGGATGACAAGAGCTTTATTTGAACGCCGTTATTCCCATCACTGCTCATATATCACCACGGTGTAATAGAGCTGAAACACATGAACCCATCATCACTGCTTACCAGAGTTAGGAGCCATGTTGGGGAAAGTGAAACCATCCATGTCCAAGCCTGAGACTGCAGAGTTGATTCTGTAGCTGCAGCTGAGGTGAATATGAGCTCACTGGCTACTGCTGCTCCTTTTATACTCTCCCCAGCTCCACCAATAAACAGCGTACACTGTCAGAATGAAAGTGAAAGGAAAAAAGAGTAAAAGCAGAACATTGTGTTTCCAGTTGTAGCCTGGCAGACAGGAAAATATTTCTGTATCCATAACCACACACAATGACAAATAGTATTTAATATTAACCCTCCGATCTCTCTGCTATCTCTCCTGGACCTTTTAGTCTTAAAAAGCTTGTAAAACATCAACTCTGTAGTGCACAGTCAAAGTCTAAACATCCTCATTTTCAGGACAGCCTGGGCTTCAAGAACTAGACAGACAGACAGACAGACAGACAGATAGATAGATAGATAGATAGATAGATAGATAGATAGATAGATAGATAGATAGATAGATAGATAGATAGATAGATAGATAGATAGATAGATAGATAGATAGATAGATAGACAGACAGAGAGACAGAGAGATAGATAGATAGATAGATAGATAGATAGATAGATAGATAGATAGATAGATAGATAGATAGATAGATAGATAGATAGACAGACAGACAGAGAGACAGAGAGATAGATAGATAGATAGATAGATAGATAGATAGATAGATAGACAGACAGACAGACAGATAGATAGATAGATAGATAGATAGATAGATAGATAGATAGACAGACAGACAGAGAGACAGATAGATAGATAGATAGATAGATAGATAGATAGATAGATAGATAGATAGATAGATAGACAGACAGACAGACAGAGAGACAGATAGATAGATAGATAGATAGATAGATAGATAGATAGATAGATAGATAGATAGATAGATAGATAGATAGATAGATAGATAGACAGACAGACAGACAGATAGATAGATAGATAGATAGATAGATAGATAGATAGATAGATAGATAGACAGACAGACAGAGAGACAGATAGATAGATAGATAGATAGATAGATAGACAGACAGACAGACAGAGAGACAGAGAGACAGAGAGATAGATAGATAGATAGATAGATAGATAGATAGATAGATAGATAGATAGATAGATAGATAGATAGATAGATAGATAGATAGACAGACAGACAGACAGAGAGACAGATAGATAGATAGATAGACAGACAGACAGACAGAGAGACAGAGAGATAGATAGATAGATAGACAGACAGACAGACAGAGAGACAGATAGATAGATAGACAGACAGATAGACAGATAGATAGATAAATAGATAGACAGATAGATAGATAGATAGATAGGAAGATAGACAGAAAGACAGACAGATAGATAGATAGATAGATAGATAGATAGATAGATAGATAGATAGATAGATAGATAGATAGATAGATAGATAGACAGACAGAGAGACAGATAGATAGATAGATAGATAGATAGATAGATAGATAGATAGATAGATAGATAGATAGATAGATAGATAGATAGATAGACAGACAGACAGAGAGACAGATAGATAGATAGATAGATAGATAGATAGATAGATAGATAGATAGACAGACAGACAGACAGAGAGACAGAGAGACAGATAGATAGATAGATAGATAGATAGATAGATAGATAGACAGACAGACAGACAGACAGATAGATAGATAGATAGATAGATAGACAGACAGACAGACAGAGAGACAGATAGATAGATAGATAGATAGATAGATAGATAGATAGATAGATAGATAGATAGATAGATAGATAGATAGATAGATAGGTTGATAGATAGACAGACAGACAGAGAGACAGAGAGACAGATAGATAGATAGATAGATAGATAGATAGATAGATAGATAGATAGATAGATAGATAGACAGACAGACAGACAGATAGATAGATAGATAGATAGATAGATAGATAGATAGATAGATAGATAGATAGATAGATAGATAGTCATTTATGTTTGATTGGTTCATTCTGAAAATACAAAACTGACTAAAACCTGTAGGTGGCGACTGAAACGGTCAACTCTTTACAGCCGTAGGTCGTTCCTTCCTGTTTTAGATTATAAGGTACCTTGAAGGTAATTCCCCTTGAAACTCCAACTGTTGTTTGGTTATGTGTCTTTAGTTCCTGTTTGTGTGTTCAAACATCATTCTTGTCTGCTTCTGCTCATGAAGAAACTTTGTTTTAAAAATGCAACACTGATGAAGTTATTTCTACACTAGAATTTAGAAGCATAAGAAGTGCATACAGAACCAGTTTACACAGGCTTCAGCGGTCTGCTGTGTCTCTTTCACTTTCAGTTTGAATCAAAAACCTCAGAGGAACATTTTCCACCCTCCTGCAGACTGTCCTACGGACTGTTTTTAGTATGTTCTGTGGCCTGGCTTGTTTTCAATGCCTGCCTTTTTTTTTTAGGAACTCCCTGTGATTCTCTAATAAAATGACTCCACCTCCACCCCATTTACAGGAAAAGGCAGCAGTTCTCTAACATCCTCACAGCTGTTCACTGCTCCTCCTGTCCAATGGAAATGAAAGAGCATGTTTACGGTGTTGCTACTGTTACATCTGAGTAAATTCAACATTATTCCTGCAGTTTAATCAGCAGTGAAACATGTAAAGTATGAATTTATAGACATCATGAACATGCTTCTAAGATCAGACTGGTAGTGTTTCTTTTATCTTACTGGAATTGTTTTTTAGACTGGATCTGGTAAAATCAAAGCAGCCAACATTACCTCGGTTTACAAGAAAATATGAGGAATAAGCTTTCATATTTGATAACTTTAGTGTTTTATGAATTTCAAACTGGCCGTGTTAAAAGAGGATAAACTGTGCAGCATGCCCACCTCTGCAGGTCACATTTATGAAGAACTGTGAGGGAGAAAAGCTGCTAATAGTGACCATCTTAGTTTGTGCTGCAAGCTATTTGCAAAGCATTCTGGGGGATACTTGCAGTACAGACCAGGAGGCACACTCTCTGAAGAAGTAATGCATAATGTGGACACAGCCACCAGGTTAAACACACCTGGTATTCCAATACCAAACAAGGGCATTATGGGCCTTTGCCCACCAAAATGATTGTATTAGACTTTTTAATGAACTATAATAGATCATTCCTTAATTTTATTGTTTCAAATTTGTGATTTTAATGCTATTTAACGCATAAAATACCTATTTTACTTTAAAAATCAAAGTAATTATACAGTCAGGCCTTCCCACTGAAGTGGCTGGGCCACTGAAAGTCCTAGAATTGGCCGTCCCCAGCGTTGATTTATTGATGATATAAATGCATGTGTGTTGGATCAGTAGCATGGCTGCTAGCGTCCTGGCTAACAGTTCCCTTGTCTTAGAGCTGAAAAATGTCTCAAGCTACATTCATGGACAAAAGTATTGGCACCCCTGAAATTTTTCCAGAAAATACATCATTTCTCCCAGAAATTGTTACAATTACGAATGTTTTTGGTATACACCTGTTCATGTCCTTTATGTGCATTGGGAACAACACAAAAAAGCAGAAGAAAAAGACAAAATTGACAGAATTTTACATAAAACTCCAAAAATGGGCCCGACAAAATTGTTGGCACCCTCAACTTAATATTTGGTTGCACATCCTTGGGAAAAAACAACTGTAACTAATGTCTTCCTATAACCATCAACAAGCTTCTTACACCTCTCAACTGGAATTTTGGACCACTCTTCTTTTGCAAACTGCTCCAGGTCTCTCAGATTTGAAGGGTGCTTCTTGCAACAGCAGTTTTGAGATCTCTCCATAGGTGTTCAATGGGATTTAGATCCGGACTCATTGCTGGCCACTTCAGATGTCCCCAGTTCTTTGCCTCCAACCATTTCTTGGTGCTTTTTGAGGTATGTTTGGGGTCATTGTCCTGCTGGAACACCCATGACCTCTGACCCAGACCCAGCTTTCTGACACTAGGCCCTACATTGCAGCCCAAAATCTTTTGATAGTCTCTAGATTTCATGATTCCTTGCACACAGTCAAGGCACCCAGTGCCAGAGGCAGCAAAACAACCCCAAAACATCTTTGAACCTCCGCTATGTTTGACTGTAGGTTACTTGCCTCAGGTAAGTTTAAATGAGCATCACATGTGTTAATGACTTGATAACTGGCTGGATGTTTTCTAAAATACTATCTCCGTGGGGTGTCTATCAGGACATGGTAGGCAATGGGCATAGGTTTTCTTTTCCACTTTATTGAAGGCATGTGTACACGTCAGGCATAGAAAGCATCACAGGCCTGTATGTACTCTGTGTCTTTGTTTGTGGTCTATAAGGCAGAAATAGAAATCAAATTTAGAACCTTAATATTAACAGGACACTTACATTGTTAACAGTTTCTGTGATTACCAAATATATCAACAAAGTGGCCAAAAGGAAAAATTTACATCAATTCAAATGCACAAAAACACAACAGATACATAAGCAGAACAGCTTCTCATGAGACCATAAATGAGGTAATTATGCCACCTGCTGGTAATAATATGTTATATGCTTAACACTTCTACCAGTCTTAAACACCACTTACAAGACATGAGTCTATTTGCCAAATAAAGAAATGAAGTGCTGTCAAGCATACATGCATGGTAAGCAGATAAAACATACTGCTAAGAAATAATCTACCTGGTATACAAGGAGCACACCGCTAATTGGAAAGCATGCATACCACAGCCATAAAACACATGCGTCATAATGAAGCATTATCGGCAATGAAGCAATATGAATCAACCCACATCCAGAAATACAGGGACACATACATAAATCGACAGGGTCAATTCTTACTTTCTAGTCAATAATACACAAAAAGGAAGCCTGATGATGCACAAAAGTCTGACAGAAAAACTGTAGAACAGCCAAATTACTGAATCACTGAGGAACGATGACTGCGGGCGGGTCTAATGTAGCCATAAACTATCAGCCAATAGCATGAGGGATCACTTCTAAACCAATCAGAGCACTGAACATATAATACGAACTGCTAAACTGAAATCTGACCTGGGAGCAGTTTTGTACAACATGCTTGAAATAAAATGATTTTAAAAAAGGGTGCCATTAATTTTGTCTGGCACATTTTTGAGTTTTGTGTAAAATTGTGTAAATTTTGTCTTTTTTCTTCTGCTTTTTTTGTGTTGTTCCAATGCACATAAATGAAATAAACATGTGTATACTAAAACATTTATAACTGCAACAAATTCTGGGGGAAATGGTGTATTTACTGGAAAAATTCCAGGGGTGCCAATACTTTTGTCCATATATACATACATGCAGCAGTGTTACATCTGACCCCCACCCAGCAGCCATAATAAAGTCTCTCATACTAGCTACTTGCACTTATGTTAGCATAGGTTGTTCATGTTTAACACTGAACATTTGTCAAGCCAAATAGTAGCTGTCTTACTCAAAATCAGTTTTTGTGCTGTGGAAGTATTCCCCCTGTTTTTCAGTAGGCAGAGAGAGAATCCTTCTGAGCATGTATAGAGTTAGATTCATCACTCTAGTATGGAGCCCCAGACATGACATGGTTAAAAAAAAAAAAATGTGGCCATAATAGCCATAACGTGCGCACGAAATACTTATTCATTGCCACAAAATACAAATTCGTGGCCATGAAATAAGTATAAAGTGCATACAAAATACTTATTAATAATATTAAGATCATTCCTGGACAGCTGGGTAAGAAAATCAAGCGCACCTTCTCTGAGGTCTAAGGTGATGGAGTTTTAGTTTAGGCATTTATACCCAGCCTAAAATAAAATAAAATTCAGTTGTACTATCCCTGTCCATCCTGTAGCTTTGTGGCCACAATTTAGTATCTTGTGGCCACAAATTAGTATTTCCTGCACGCGTTGTATCTATACTGTGGCCACAGTTTAATTTGTTTTTTTACCATGTCATGTTTGGGGCTCCGTACTCTAGCTTGTTTCTTGTTGGAGGAATTGTGTATGTTACAGTTGCCCCGGTCTCCCCTACTGTCTTGATGCATGCAAGCTGATGAGTCTGCTAACCTTTATCCTCTTTATCCTTTCTCCTGGAGCGGGACAATGTCCTACACAACTCAGCTTCCTGCTAAGAAGAGACTAAACTGTGCTTTGAGTAATTTGGTAACAGAAACGTCAGAAAACTCCAGTTTAACAGGACTCTAGTTAGTGTTTAGCATACCTGTGAAAGAAGAGATAATGGTGTATGATGGCAGGTTTTTGTGGTTTACTGTGGTTTACCTGCTGTTTGCAGGAGCAAACTGTTAACACAATTAAATTTAGCTGAAGATGTACATTGTGGTACACAGCAATGATGTCTAGAAGTGCTTTTTACCATCTTTGAAATGTCATTTTATCACATTTGGATACCATGATGAGTCTGCTAACCTTTATCCTCTTTATCCTTTCTCCTGGAGCGGGACAATGTCCTACACAACTCAGCTTCCTGCTAAGAAGAGACTAAACTGTGCATTGAGTAATTTGGTAACAGAAACGTCAGAAAACTCCAGTTTAACAGGACTCTAGTTAGTGTTTAGCATACCTGTGACACTGCTACGGTGAGAGACACTGTTTGACTGCTGTGTGGTGCGTTCAAGAACATTACATTACATTTTTTTAATGAACACCTTTAAGAAACAACTTAAATCAGCAACTACAAATCCCCCAATATAAAATGTTAACTTAAGCTATTAAATCTGTTTCTTCTTCACTTTCACTCCCAGCACTTCTTTCCCCTTCCTTACAACCCGATTGATCTAGTTTGCTTCTGAACTGCTTGTGAACATGCACTTCCTTGTTCTCTGCATCTTTTAATAGAGGGGAACAACAATCATGGACTGTTGTTGCTGGTGGGCCTAAAGGGTTAACAGGCCCAGCTAAAATAACATGAGCCTTCCAGACCTGCCATGCTGGTGCTACACGTGGTTCAACTGCACTGACCGAAAACAAAGACTTTAAGTTTCATTTCCTCTCACTCTTTCTTCCTTTCACTTTCATTCTGAGCTGTGTGAGCTGTCTGTGGGTGGTGCTCAGAGAAAGCACATGAGGAACCACACCAGACTGAATCAGCACATTCACCTCGGCTACAGCTACAGGATCGACTCCACTGTCTTTGACCTGAACGTGGACGGCTTAGCTTACAACCCTAACATGGCTGGCAGCTTCTACAACCTCAACAAGGCTCCTAACTACCTCTGTAAGTCATGATGATGAGTGCATGTGTGACAGCTCAGTGATACTGGGATTAGTGACAGGGTTTGACTCAGATTGAATCTATGGGCTCTATGCATGCATCACTTCCTCTTTTGACAGTATGCTGCTCACAAACTTCCGGTCAGATTGAAGATTGAATGCAGAAGAGATAATGGTGTATGATGGCAGGTTTTTGTGGTTTACTGTGGTTTACCTGCTGTTTGCAGGAGCAAACTGTTAACACAATTAAATTTTGTCATTTTATCACATTTGGATACCATTATGATAAAGAACAACCACAAACAACAATCGAAAAAAAACAAACAAAAAAGAATGACAAATGAACACAGTATAGGACGGTTTACATTGGGCGGAAGTTGTCTGGCCACCTAATTTATCACCAGAAATACCCACACCCTGCTGTGCATAGAGCCAACCTGCAACCTCCAGTCCTGAAAAATAGCAATACCATGAGTGTCCAGTTGAGGCTGGCTGCAGGAATGTTAAAAAGGCAATTTTTACACTATAAATAAACTGGTTTACAGGCTGGTTCAAAAAACCAAACATGTCTCATTATCTGATGTCTTCATGTGCTCTCACTGTAGGCTATGGGGGGGGGGGGGGGGGGTTATTTTGTACCACAATCGTTTAGGTCAGGGGTCATCAAGTACATTTGCACAAGGGCCAGATTTAGCCTTGACAGAGACTCTGGGGGGCGGACTTTAAAATAAACCAAAATTCAATAAATGCTTTGGTGTAATTGACATATCATTGTCTAAGTATTTGTATTTAAGTTCAAAATGCAGAATATTTTACCCACGGAATAGGCTGGGCTCCTAAAAATCCCAGAGAATGGGCACTCCCCAATTGACCTATAGCTAAGTCTCACCCTCAAACGCGATGAGCCAATCACAGTACGTATAGCCGTTCCATACACTCGGACGTCCTCTGCCTGGACGTCCATTGAAATTAATGGGAGAAAGTTGTTTTCGTCCGGTTTTATGAGGGTTTTTTTTTTTTTAGATTTTAAGTTTAAAAATGGTCAGACGGTGTTCATGGGGTACATGCGACTCCAACACAAGGTATCCTAAGAGTCTGGGCGACGGAGTGTATTTTTTACCCTTTTCTAAGCCACATCTAAACCGAGAAAAGTGTCTTCTTTGGATATAATTGTGCAGTAGACCATACTGATGCTGATCCTCTATCTTGTGGTCTGAGATTGTGATGGCAACGAGATGCGGTTTATCACGTTTGATGGGACCTGTGAATTTTGGCTTGTAACTGAAGCTTTTTATCAACCTTCTCAACAATAAAATGATTAATGTATCACTCCAATGCTTAGTTTAGACCCTTTTGGTGACTTTTAGATGATATGTGATCTTTCTGTCTCCAAAAACCATCAATGGCCTCCTGTGAACTGTCTCCTACTGTGACACCTGCAATAGCACCTGTCACTGAATGTTCATTGTTTGTCCGAGTGAGTGGAGGGGGCGTGGCTTAGCCATAGGTCAATTGTGTTTTAGCACCAATATTAACTCATTTAAGACACCCTTTATCCTCTTTTCACTAGTTCATTTGGACATTTCTGCAACATTTTTGCCACTCTTAACCCATTTTTGACCATTTTTGCTACTTTAAATTTTTTTTGCCACTTCTTGCCCCTTTTGCTACTTATTGCCCCTTCCAACCCAGTTTCACTACTCTGCCTGGCTATTTTTTGCTATATTTTTACCACTTTGAAACCATTTTTGATACTTTGCCATTCTTTAACCCCTCTTTAACCACTTTTCCTGAATGTTTTATCCACTTTGTGCCACTTTTATCCTTTTTTGCTGCTGTTTAACACCTTTTCATTACTTTTTTCACCCCATTTTCAACCATCTTTTGAAACTTTTTGCCCTTTTTTTCCATCTTTACCCATTTTGCCACATTTTAACCTCTTCTAACCACTTTTCCTGCCATTTTTTTCTCCCTTTGTGCCACTCTCAAACCCATTTTCAACACTTGATATGGCCATTTTTGCAGCATTTCCGCCAGTCTTAACCCATTTTTTAAACAGTTGCATTTTTTAGATATTTACCTAAACGGCCGACAAGGGATTTTTTGTAAAAACAGATCAAATGTCAAGTTATTTGAAAAAAAAATGTATTACTTGTTTTTGGGATGGATTTAACAGCTGCAGACATTAAAAGTCAACACTTAAAACCACAACATTTTCTATACTTCCTTTTTGAATTTAATGATCTTCTGGGGGCCGGATAGAAAGCTTTGGGGGGCCTGATTTTGCCCTCGGGCTGCCAGTTGATTATCAGTGGTTTAAGTTATATTTTTAGGTTATATTTATACAAAACCTTGTTGTGCACTGATTGCTGCATCTCATTTGACTGACAGATAGCTCGACAGGCAGAAGTTACATTTCTGTCAACCAGAATGCTAGCTAACTAGCTGACAGGAAGTCAGCTTAGTGGGCGGGCCTTTAGGTTAATCTCAAGTACAGTTGAGACCGCGATTTCAATATGGAAGCCACTGCGGATTGGCTTCAAGATCTGTTTGAATCCGCCTATTGTAAGCGGACGACTGACGACACACGGGCCTTGTCCAGTTCTCTCTGCAGTTTGTGCATAGAGCCCATTGTACTGATGTTGCTGCACTATTCTTGAAGAGTACAGGGTAGAAATAAAGCAGAAATGCTCTTTAACACCTGTTTCTGCCTTCAACTATATTCCTGGCTCAGTGTGTGACTGGATAGCTCAGTGGTTTGATTGCTAACTTTGATGTAGGAGAGTGAGGGTTCAAATCCTGGCCAGAGCACAATGACTATCCAGTGTGGTCCCCAGATCTGAGCCCCTTAGGATAAAAGTGTCTGCTCAGTATTTGTCCTAGTGTGTGACATAGAGGAGACCATACACAGCTGCAAAGTTTTGACAGTATATTTAATGAAATAAATCCTCCTCTGGTATTGGCAGAAAAAATGTAAGTGTCGAGATGTAACTCTGCTGTTTTACCCTTTATTACTTAAAACAAATCAATCATAGTCAATATAATTTGGCTATTTTTAACCAAAAACAATGTACAAAAAAATCTTAAATGTCAAAGTCAGAACAGATTTCTATGATGTATTGTCAATTGAACAAAAATATGTAATGCAAAATTAGTGACTGCATAAATATTCAGCCCCTTTAAAGTGACTGATTCAACAGAGGTCCAGCCGATTAGTCTCACTATTCATGAAATGTCGATCACCTGAGTGGGATTATAAAGACACCTTTGTTTGGAAGGTCCAATCACTGGTTCATCAGTACTCCTGGCTACCATTACACAGTGAAGACAAAAGAACACTCCAAGCAAGCTCATTTCACTTTAAAAAACTCACAAGTGGACAAGTCAGAGGTCATCTGAACCTTCTGTTATCAACCATTTACCTTTTTACTGCTTACTGTTAAGTTCCTTATTTCTTTTCAAAATAAAAACAGGTTTTTAATCAAACAGGAAGTACAGCACCCTTGGTAGAAAAACAAATTAGAGTGTAAAAAGAAAAATTTGTCAATGAAATCTCTTTCCCTAATAGCAAACCTAACCGTGATATTTAACACAGTGAAAGCAACTGAAGAACTGATAAATGTAAATGCTGTCCATTAATCGGGGATCACTGGATGTCAGTGAGTCATTTTGTACATGCACTCCTGCATATTTCTTTAATAGAGTAAACCAGTATATTTTAATAATGGGAATTTCAACTCTTTCCAGTGAGTTGGCTCAGCAAAAAGAGTCAGCTCTTTGAACCGGCTCGTTCACTAACGACCCATCACTAGTGTACTTAACAGAATAAGCTCTTTGAAACTGTGTCTAAGCTCTAAACCATGGTTTCAGACCACACTGGTGTAGCAGTGCAGTGCCTTTTCTATAATCAGTGTAAAAGTTAACATGATAAAATCCTCGGACTTAATTTGATTCACAAAACTACACACTGGAAAGGACTGATTCACAATTAACTTACATTTCTTGAAATGTCAGGTAGTCAATTTTATAAGGAATGGGATTAATCGTGAAAAAAATGCCTGTGAAACCAACCAAAGACCAGTAAATGCCGGCTAAAAGGAACTATGCTTTAGCCTGTCATGCATCAGTGTGAATGTTTGTTTTTTTGTCTAAACTGCCTCGAGCACAATGTACCAACAACCTGATGTTCACGTCCCTCATCGTCGGTGTCTGGTCAAAACCTCCTATTTCCATTTTTTCATGATTTTGATTTTTGTTTTCATAAATCAGTGCTGTTGGTCCCCCTTTACAGCTGTGAGTATATTTTTACAAATTTTAAACCAATAAATGAGTCCAGCAGAATGCTGACTATAACAATTTGGTGTTAAATCATGTGAAAAACACAGATTTCTTTTTCCTATTTCCTGAAAAGTTTTGATTTTGGAGATTGGAGGTCATGGCCAGACAGCGACACCATTCTCTTTCACAGGAGCCAACGTAACCATAACCAACAACGAGGAGCTGAGGATAGTGATGGTGGGGAAGACTGGAACTGGGAAGAGCGCCACCGGAAACACCATCCTGGGTCGAGAGTGTTTCGAATCAAAGTTCAGCGCCAAGTCGATGACTGTGGAGAGTGTGAAAGGTAAAGGTACAGTAGATGGTCAGAAGATTGCTGTTATCGACACCCCGGGCTTCTTTGACACCAGATATGAGCCGGAGAAAACAGAGAAAGACATCGCTAAGTGCATCGTGTACGCTTCTCCTGGACCCCATGTGTTCCTGGTGATCATCAGACTGGGCAGATACACTGCAGAGGAGATGAACACAGTGCAGAGGATTCAGGAGATCTTCGGCCAGGCAGCAGACAGATACAGCATGGTCCTCTTCACTCACGGGGACCTGCTTGAAGGCACCACCATCGAGGACTTCTTGGATGAAAGTCCTGAGCTGCTGGAACTCGTGGCCAGATGTAACGGGCAGTACCACGTCTTCAACAACAAGAACAAGGATCGCTCTCAGGTAAGGATGACATGGTTAACACTCCTTTTGTATGAAAAGCAACTCTGGTCCATTAGTATCAGGTATGAAACCCTCTGCCTGAATACAGGTGTACTCATTGATTTGTAGTCTTAACCTCATATTAAAACAGATGTTGAATCATGCTTTTGTTATTGATGCAACATCTCCAAAATAAAACCAGTACACATGGTGAGATCTGAAAAAGTCATCCACACTTTCATCTTCTGCAGACAGACTTTCATTGCCAAACTTAAATGAAAACTTTGATTTTTTTTAAGACGTTCCTTATAACTGTTGGGTGGACAATAGTCCAACTTATAATAGATTAATAATGGAGTATTTTAAGGTGTGATATATAATTCTGTGAGCACTCTGCACATGCACTACCTTAAACCCTTGGGGCTTAGTCCCACTGTGACGTCACAGGGATCAGATAATCCCCCATCTGCCCCCTTTCTGATTCCTGAGGTTTTTGCATATTTATCAAACTTAAATGTTTCAGATCATCTAACCAATTTTAATATCTCACAAAGACATCCATCCATCCATTTTCTATACCACTTATTCCACTCCGGTTTGCAGGGGGACTGGAGCCTATCCCAGCTGTCACCGGGTGGGAGACGGGGTACACCCTGGACTGGTCAACAGTCAATCGCAGGGCTGACATATAGAGACAGACAACCAGGCACACTCACATTCACACCTATGGGCAATTTAGAGTCACCAGTTAACCCAATGAGCATGTTTTTGGTGGTGGGAGGAAGCTGGAGTACCCGGAGAACGTGTGAACTCCGCACAGAAAGGCCCCTGGCCCTGACCGGGAGGCGAACCAGCGACCTTCTTGCTGTGAGGCAACAGCGCTAAGCCCTGAGCCGCCATGCCGCCCTAAAGACACAACCCAAATAAATAGAAAAATGCAGTTTCTAAATGATGACTTTATTTATTAAGGGGAAAAAAATCCAAACCTATCTGACCCTGTGTGAAAAAGTAATTACTCCCTGAACCTAATTACTGGTTGGTCCACTAATGGTAGCAATAACTGAAATCAAGCATTTGTTATAACTGGTGATCATCACTGTGGAGGAATTTTGGCCCACTCTTTTTCACAGAATTGTTTTAACTCAGCCATATTGGAGGTTTTTCAAGCATGAACTGCCCGTTTAAGGTCACGCCACAGCATCTCAATTGGATTTAAGTCTTAATTTTGTTTCTTTTTGAGCCATTCAGAGGTGGACTTGCTGGTATGTTTTGGGTTGTTGTCCTACAGCATAAACCAAGAGTGCTTGAGCTTGAGGTCATGAACTGATGGCCGGACGTTGGCCTTCAGGATTTCTGGTAAACAGCAGAATTCATGGTTCCATCAGTCACAGCAAGTGGTCCAGGTCCTGAAGCAGCAAAGCAGCCCCAGACCATCACACTGCCACCACCATGTTTGACTGTTGGCATGATGTTCTTTTTTACCAAATGCTGTTATTTTTACTCAAGATGTAACGGGCCGCACACCTTCCAGAAAGTTCAACTTTTATCTCGTCAGTCCACAGAATATTTCTCCAAAAGTCATGATGTTTCTCGGAAAATGTGAGACAAGCCTTTGTGTTCTTTTTTGTCAGCAGTTGTTGTGGCCTTGGAACTCTCCCATGATGCCATTGTTGCCCAGTGTCTTTCTTATGGTTGAGTCATGAACTCTGACCTTAACTGAGGCCAGTGAGGCCTGCAGGTCTTTGGATGTGGTTCTGGGTTCTTCTGTGACCTCCTGGATGAGTCGTCATTGCACTCTTGGAGTCACTTTGGTTGGCCGACCACTCCTGGGAAGGTTCACCACTGTTTCCAGTTTTCTCCATTTGTGGATAATGGCTCTGACTGTGGTTCACTGGAGTGCCAAAGCCTTGGAAATAGCTTTATAACCCTTTCCAGACTGATAGATTTCAATCACTTTGTTTCTCATTTGTTCTTGAATGTCTTTCGATGGTGGCATGGTGTGTTTCTTTCTGAGATCTTTCTGCATTTTGTATTTACTTGGGTTGTCTTTATGATGATCAGAACTATGATCACATCATTGAAATTCTAATCCTTGCATCTCTACTCACAGGTGACTGAGCTGCTCCAGAAGATCCGAAGTATCGTCCAGAAGAACGGAGGGAGCCACTACACCAACGAGATGTTCCAGGAGGCCGAGAGGGCTCTGGAGAGGGAGAAACAACGCATCCTGAAGGAGGAAGAAGAACAAATACGCAAAGAAAGAGAGGAGCTGGAGGGGAAAGTCAAGGCTCAGTATGAGGAGCAGATGAAGAAGATGACGGAGCTACTCCAGGCTGATAGAGAGAGGGAGAGGAAGGAGAGAGAGGAGGAGAGGAGGAGTGAGAGGGAGGAGATGAATGAGGAGAGAAAGAGAGAGAGAGAGGAGAGAGAGGCAGAGCGGAGGAGAGAGAGACAGGAGAGGGAAGAAGAGAGGAGACAAATGAAGGAGAAGTATGACAATGATCTGCAAGTGAAGATGAGAGAACTAGAGAGCAGACATGAGATCAGGGCCAGAGAGGAAGCTGAATCTATGAACCCCTTTGCTATTCTGATCGGTGGGTTTGTACGCCTGTTTACTTGCTTGTTTGGTATCTGTTAAACCTGGCAACCTTGTTAAAGTGGGAATAATCTAGTACTTTCTCAAGATAAGATGGTCATTATCGCTTGATAATGTAAAGAAAGAAATTACCCAGTATTAATTATCAAGTAATTCCTCATAATGTTGAGGTATTCTCTGGTAATTAGGTGTTATTTTACCCCAAACCAACCTAACCTTACCCTTGTAATATGGTGGTAAATCTCTGGTAATTAGGTGTTATTTTACCAAGTAATTTCTAATGAATTGAAATAAGATGGTAAGTTGCTAATAAGGCCCGGGTAATTTCTTTATTTTGGCCCACTAAATTAAGCTGAATAATTTTCAGCTAAGTTTTAGGGTTGGGGTCAGGGGTTACATTCATGTTTAGGAGGTAAAACTTAGTGAAAATACCACCTAATTACAAAATAATTACTTCTGAGACATTATTACGAGAAAATGCCACTCCTCGTGGAGCACACAGTCGTGTTTCACACTGAATAATGACGTCAGTACAAATCCTCTACTGTGTTTGTAGCTCCTTCTTTTTTGAAATGATAGGTAAGCCTGGCACCGCTATGGAAGGGTGCCAAAAAGGTAGCATGGTACGGGTCAGTTATTTGGGACTCTTTACAACTTTTGATAATGATAAAAAAATGCCTGCCTCTCTGTCCCAATCTGACCAGGACCTCTGGAGGTAGATGCTTACCTGCAAAGACAGACATATTGTACCATGTTACCTCTCCTGTGACACTGACCTTCTGTTGGAGTGTGTGTTTGTGTGTGTTGCTTCCTCCAGGCTGATTCCTGCCACCTGTGCTGCTGCTGCAAGGTAAAGCTGACTGCTGAGCAGCTGCAGTCACCCAATCAGCCAATCAGAGGATGGCAGCAGTCAGCCCAACTCCTGTAAAAACCTGGACTGCCAACATTTGGAGTGCAGTTTTGTTTCAGCTCACCGCTGTGCCTCTTATGTTCATCTGTCTGTCTTCATCATGTGTGACAGGAAACATTTATGTTTGGTTAATGTAGATGTTTATAACCTGGATAGTTAATTTGTTGCACAATTTTACTTCTTTTGTAATAAATAACTTAATTTCACCAACACCATCTGGTTTTGTGTTGCTGCTCTTTACCCTGAATGCGCTGGTTTGCACATGTGCATGGAGGCCCTTCTTCATGTCAGTTATCACAGCAAGCAAATGAAATATTTGAAGCATTTTAGCAGGTAACAAAGCCAGAGAACGACAGGACATACACAAATGTTAAATACGAGCTCTTCATCAGCTCTTAGGAGAGCTTCAGAACTCAAACTTGCATATCGTTTTAGTTTCAGTTACTTTCAAGGGTAAATTCTCTTGAAACACCAGCTATGTGTCTTTAGCTCCTGTTTGTGTGCTCAGACTTTATTTTTGTGTGCTTCTGCTCATGCAGAAACATTGTTTTAAAAGTGCTGATGAAGTTATTTAAACAGCATGAGAAGTGCATACAGAACAAGTTCACACACCAGGTTTCAGTGGTCTGCTGTGTCCCTTTCACTTTCAGCTTGAGTAAAAACCTCAGAGGAACATTTTCCACCCTCCTGCAGACTGACCTACAGACTGTCTTTAGTATGTTCTGCGGCTTGGCTTGTTTTCAATGCCTGCCTTTGTTCAGGAACTTCCCCTGTTTCTCTGATAGCATGACCCCCCCTTCACCCCATTTACAGGAAAAGGCAGCAGTTTTCTAACATCCTGTTCACTGCTCCTCCTGTCGAGTGGAAATGAAAGATATGAAACTGCCAGCAGATGGTGTTCAAACAGGTCAATGATTTTACAAAAAACTTCCCTACAGAGATATGTTCATGTAAACACATGTTGACAATTATTATTAAAGAGCAGTGCAAAAATATCATATATATATATATATATATATATATATATATATATATATATATATATATACCCATTTACCACAATCTGTTACTTTTCACATAAAGTAAAAAAACACAGTATTGATAGTCTCTTGGCTGCTTGCCATTACCTGCTATCTGTGCCTAGCGGTGTTGTGACCAGCGGATGGGCGGAAACTGTCATAACCAAGCACATGGGGGAACTTTCAAAATAAAAGCATAAGGTAAAAATGGCGACTAATATCGATGTGTATACTTTCAATTGATTTGACTGAATCATTAATCAATCGATATATTGATCCAGATCGATGAATCGTTACACCCCTGATATATATATAATTAGTGCTGTTAATTGATTTTAAAAAACAATCAAGTTAATCACATCCCTATGCTTGATTAATCATGATTAATCACAGCATAGATTAAATAAACTAGATTAAATAAACCCATTTTTGCCTTATTATTTAGTGTTTGCTTTTATTTTCTTTGAACTGTACTTTGAACTGTATTGAATTTCCCTGCAGGGATAAATAAAGTTATTGTATTATTTGAAGCCTTTAGCAGTGAACTGAGTCATAAAGTCATATGAGGAACTTGGCTGGTCGTCCTTATACAATAGAGGGATGAAACACTGGTACATTTTTCTTTATAAGGCTATTTTACATAAATTACCTTCTTATCTTTTTTCTTTACTGACTCCAAAAGCTGTCAGCAGCTTTAATCTTCGTTCCCATGGATTCATCATGTATGAGATTCCTTGCACTCGCTCTGTCTTTGGTCAAAGAGCTTTTAATGTTTTTGCTCCATCCTCTTGGTCAGAGTCACAGCGTCGTCTTAAACTTGAGCGTTGTGTTAGTTTAGGAGATTTCAAAACCAGAATTAGGGAACATTTGGCCAGTGTGTGCACGTTTTTCTGCTGAAAGCTGCTGATTTGTTGACTGATGTAACCTTTGTTCTATGTCCTGTTTAATGTCCTATGTCTGAAACTTATGCTGCTGTCTTGGCCAGGACTCCCTTGTAAAAGAGACTTCTGTATCTCAGTGGGAATAAATCCTGGTTAAACAAAATGAAATAAATAAAAGGAGGCGACTGAGATGTCTAAGCCGTATTTCTGGGGCTGCCATCACTGGATTTGATGTGGATATTAAATGGTGCAAGACACATAAAAGAAACAGGTGTTTTGTTTTGTACACTCTCAAAGCTCCTGAACTGTGGAGTTTTTGCAGAAGGCAGCAGCTTTAATCAATAATGGACTGACGAGTATATGTTTGTCATGCACCTTATTTGCTAATAATAATAATGATTAATAATAAAATAATAATTTGTAGAACTAAGGCAATCTTAAAAAACTGTTTCAATCCCAATTATTCTGGGGGTAACTTTAATATATGTACGGATTAAAACAGAAAGAAAGAAGAGATAACCTAAACACAACCATGTATATATTCTGAATCTTATTCATCATCTGGGGGCCCGATGGGAAGCAGTGGGGGGCCTGATGTGGCCCCCGGGCCTCCAGTTGATCATTAATGCTGTCGAGATTTTCATAATTATGTTTATATATAATTATCAACCATTAGAACCTCATTACTATATGAAAAGGATCTTTTCTTGTGAGGATTTGTTGCTGTTCTGCTCTCGATAAACGAGTCAGGAATTCAACAGTGTCACGTGACAGGAAGTGCACTGCTTATTTCTCTTGCGACTGTTTCCTAATGTTTCTACTCACATATCTCTGATAGAAAAGCATGTACAACATTGAAACATCTATTTATAGAAGGGAACAACAATCATGGACTATTGTTGCTGATGGGCTTAAAGCAGTGGTCCCCAAACTTTCTTTATTGGACCCCTTTGGCAGATAAAAATGTTTCAGGCCCCCCCACTCTTCACCGTATGTACCCACATGTAAAAACATGTAAATGTACGACAAACACACCGTTATTCACATTTTTTGCAAACATTTTTTTTTAGAATTTACCACAACATAAAACCAATCTGACTCTCTGAAGAAGAACAATCCCTGAAAATAAAAGACTTCATGAACATCTTTAAAACTTATACACCTAGTCCTACAATAATTCAGTGACAACTGAGGGGTTATTTGGTGCTACAGATCTTTTTGCGTCTCGCAGCTGTGAGACTGACACTCTCAGTTCATTTTCAATGCAGCTGTGATTTGATTTTGTATTATAGAGGCAGCAGCCTTTTGCAACATCCTCACACAGGTAGGATGATGCAAAGGGAAAAAGTGTGGTAAAGGCTCTCCTGCTGAGCTACACCCACTCCTTCACTAGTCCAGTCCAAAAATGCTGACAATGTCCTGGACTTGAACTGCAATAATATTGCTGAATCTGAGGAGATTTCAATAAACTGCTCCTCTTCAA